>NW_026894626.1:0-101367 GCF_032452875.1 Bos javanicus | reverse complement strand
ACGTGAACAGTGCATGCTCAGTCACATGATCAGCCTGCTGAGCTGCGTGATTACTGTCTGCTCATCTTTGACAATTGCCAGCTGAGCTGCACGATCCTGCCTGTCATCTGCTTGACAATTGCCAGCTGTGCTGCAATCCTGCCTGCTCAGCTGCTTGATTATGCCAGCTGAGCAGCATGATTTCTCAGACATTGAGTTCCATGATCATTGCCTGCTGACTGATTCCCACTATCGTGCCTATATGCCCAGTCATGATCTCCAGAGGCAACACACTGTGCATGATAGCAAACATGACAGTCAGCACATCATTGCATGATCAGTGCCATTAAGTCACGTGATCAGTGCATGATAGTCATGTGATCAGTCCATGATCAGTCACGTGATCAGTGCATGATCAGCCACGTGATCAGTGCATGATCAGCACGTGATCAGTGCATGATCAGCCACGTGATCAGTGCATGATCAGCCACGTGATCAGTGCATGATGCTCACGTGATCAGTGCATGATCAGTCACGTGATCAGTGCATGATCAGTCACGTGATCAGTGCATGATCAGCCACGTGATCAGTGCATGATAGCCACGTGATCAGTGCATGATCAGTCACGTGATCAGTGCATGATCAGTCACGTGACCAGTGCATGGTAGCTACGTGATCATGCATGATCAGCCACGTGAGGTAGTGCATGAGGCATCAGCCACGTGATCAGTGCATGATCAGTCACGTGATCAGTGCATGATCAGGCACGTGATCAGTGCATGATCAGCCACGTGATCAGTGCATGATCAGCCACGTGATCAGTGCATGATCAGTCACGTGATCAGTGGTCAGTGCGTGATCAGTGCATGATCAGCCACGTGATCAGTGCATGATCAGTTACGTGATCAGTGCATGATCAGCCACGTGATCAGTGCATGATAGCACGTGATCAGTGCATGATCAGCCACGTGATCAGTGCATGATCAGCCACGTGATCAGTGCATGATAGCCACGTGATCAGTGCATGATGTAGCCACGTGATCAGTGCATGATCAGCCACGTGATCAGTGCATGATCAGCCACGTGATCAGTGCATGATCAGTTACGTGAGCAGTGTATGATCAGCCACGTGATCAGTGCATGGTCAGACACGTGACAGTGTATGATCAGCCACGTGATCAGTGCATGATATCCACGTGATCAGTGCATGATCAATCACGTGATCAGTGTATGATCAGCCACGTGAACAGTGCATGCTCAGTCACGTGATCAGGGCCTGCTGAGCTGCGTGATTACTGTCTGCTCATCTGCTTGACAATTGCCAGCTGAGCTGCACGATTCCTGCCTGTCATCTGCTTGACAATTGCCAGCTGTGCTGCGTAATTCCTGCCTGCTCAGCTGCTTGATTATTGCCAGCTGAGCAGCATGATTCTCATGAGTTCCATGATTATTGCCTGCTGACTGTTTGATTCGTGCCTACTCAGCTCTTTGTTTATTGCCTCCAGAGGCACATGATCAGTGTATGATAGCAAACATGATCAGCGCATGATCAGTCACATGATCAGCGCCATTAAGTCACGTGATCACTACATGATAGTCATGTGATCAGTCCATGCTCAGTCACGGTATCAGTGCATGATCAGCCACGTGATCAGTGCATGATAGCCACGTGATCAGTGCATGATCAGCCACGTGATCAGTGCATGATCTGATCAGTGCATGACGTGATCAGTGCATGATCAGTCACGTGATCAGTGCATGACAGTCACGTGATCAGTGCATGATCAGCCACGTGATCAGTGCATGATAGCCACGTGATCAGTGCATGATCAGTCACGTGATCAGTGCATGATCAGTCAGTGACTACATGGTAGCTACGTGATCATTGCATGATCAGCCACGTGAGCAGTGCATGATAGCCACGTGATCAGTGCATGATCAGTCACGTGATCAGTGTGATCAGTCATGTGATCAGTGCATGATCAGCCACGTGATCAGTGCATGATCAGCCACGTGATCAGTGCATGATAGCCACGTGATCAGTGCATGATCAGTCACGTGATCAGTGCATGATCAGCCACGTGATCAGTGCATGATCAGCACGTGATCAGTGCATGATCAGTCGTGATCAGTGCATGATCAGTCGTGATCAGTGCATGGTAGCCACGTGATCAGTGCATGATCAGCCACGTGATCAGTGCATGATAGCCACGTGATCAGTGCATGATCAGTCACGTGATCAGTGCATGATCAGCCACGTGATCAGTGCATGATCAGTTACGTGATCAGTGCATGATCAGTCACGTGACAGTGCATGGTAGCTACGTGATCAGTGCATGATCAGCCACGTGATCAGTGCATGATAGCCACGTGATCAGTGCATGATCAGTCACGTGATCAGTGTGATCAGCCACGTGATCAGTGCATGATCAGCCAGTGATCAGTGCATGATCAGTCACGTGATCAGTGCATGATAGCCACGTGATCAGTGCATGATCAGCCACGTGATCAGTGCATGATAGCCACGTGATCAGTGCATGATCAGGTGATCAGTGCATGATCAGCCACGTGATCAGTGCATGGTCAGACACGTGATCAGTGTATGATCAGCCACGTGATCAGTGCATGATGTCACGTGATCAGTGCATGATCATCACGTGATCAGTGCATGATCAGCCACGTGAACAGTGCATGCTCAGTCACGTGATCAGGGCCTGCTGAGCTGCGTGATTACTGTCTGCTCATCTGCTTGACAATTGCCAGCTGAGCTGCACGATTCCTGCCTGTCATCTGCTTGACAATTGCCAGCTGTGCTGCGTAATTCCTGCCTGCTCAGCTGCTTGATTATTGCCAGCTGAGCAGCATGATTCCTCACAGCTGAGTTCCATGATTATTGCCTGCTGACTGTTTGATTCGTGCCTACTCAGCTCTTTGTTTATTGCCTCCAGAGGCACATGATCAGTGTATGATAGCAAACATGATCAGTGCATGATCAGTCACATGATCAGCGCCATTAAGTCACGTGATCACTACATGATAGTCATGTGATCAGTCCATGCTCAGTCACGGTATCAGTGCATGATCAGCCACGTGATCAGTGCATGATCAGCCACGTGATCAGTGCATGATAGCCATGTGATCAGTGCATGATCAGTCACGTGATCAGTGCATGATCAGGCACGTGATCAGTGCATGATCAGCCACGTGATCAGTGCATGATCAGTCACCTGATCAGTGTATGATCAGTCACGTGACCTGTACATGGTAGCTACATGATCATTGCATGATCAGCCACGTGATAGTGCATGATAGCCACGTGATCAGTGCATGATCAGTCACGTGATCTGCAGTGATCAGTCACGTGATCAGTGCATGATCAGCCACGTGATCAGTGCATGATCAGTCACGTGATCAGTGCATGATCAGCCACGTGATCAGTGCATGATAGCCACGATCAGTGCATGATCAGCCACGTGATCAGTGCATGATAGCCACGTGATCAGTGCATGATCAGTACGTGATCAGTGCATGATCAGTCCACGTGATCAGTGCATGATCAGTCACGTGATCAGTGCATGATCAGTCACGTGACCAGTGCATGATAGCCACGTGATCAGTGCATGATCAGCCACGTGATCAGTATGATCAGCCACGTGATCAGTGCATGATCAGTCACGTGATCAGTGCATGATCAGCCACGTGATCAGCATCAGTCACGTGATCAGTGCATGATCAGCCACGTGATCAGTGCATGATCAGCCACGTGATCAGTGCATGATCACCACGTGATCAGTGCATGATCAGCCACGTGACAGTGCATGATCAGCCACGTGATCAGTGCATGATCAGCCACGTGATCAGTGCATGATCAGTTACGTGAGCAGTGTATGATCAGCCACGTGATCAGTGCATGGTCAGACACGTGAACAGTGTATGATCAGCCACGTGATCAGTGCATGATATCCAAGTGATCAGTGCATGATCATCACGTGATCAGTGTATGATCAGCCACGTGAACAGTGCATGCTCAGTCACGTGATCTGGGCCTGCTGAGCTGCGTGATTACTGTCTGCTCATCTGCTTGACAATTGCCAGCTGAGCTGCACGATTCCTGCCTGTCATCTGCTTGACAATTGCCAGCTGTGCTGCGTAATTCCTGCCTGCTCAGCTGCTTGATTATTGCCAGCTGAGCAGCATGATTCCTCACACCTGAGTTCCATGATTATTGCCTGCTGACTGTTTGATTCGTGCCTACTCAGCTCTTTGTTTATTGCCTCCAGAGGCACATGATCAGTGTATGATAGCAAACATGATCAGCGCATGATCAGTCACATGATCAGCGCCATTAAGTCACGTGATCACTACATGATAGTCATGTGATCAGTCCATGCTCAGTCACGGTATCAGTGCATGATCAGCCACGTGATCAGTGCATGATCTGTCACATGATTAGTGTATGATCATCCACGTGATCAGTGCATGGGCAGTCATGTGATCAGTGCATGATATAGACGTGATCAGTGCATGATCAGTCTCAGTGATCAGTGCATGATAGCCACGTGATCAGTGCATGATCAGTCACGTGATCATGTATGATCAGCCACGTGATCAGTGCATGATCAGCCACGTGATCAGTGCATGATCAGCCACGTGATCAGTGCATGATCAGTCACGTGATCAGTGCATGAAGGCGTGATCAGTGCATGATCAGCCACGCGATCAGTGCATGATAGCCACGTGATCAGTGCATGATCAGCCACGTGATCAGTGCATGATCAGTCACGTGATCAGTGCATGATCAGCCACGTGATCAGTGCATGATAGCCACGTGATCAGTGCATGATCAGCCACGTGATCAGTGCATGATAGCCACGTGATCAGTGCATGATCAGTCACGTGATCATGTGATCAGCCACGTGATCAGTGCATGATCAGCCACGTGATCAGTGCATGATCAATTACGTGATCAGTGCATGATCAGTCACGTGACCAGTACATGGTAGTTGATCAGTGACTTGCATGATCAGCCACGTGATCAGTGCATGATAGCCACGTGATCAGTGCATGATCAGTCACGTGATCAGTGCATGATCAGTCACGTGATCAGTGCATGATCAGCCACGTGATCAGTGCATGATCAGTCACGTGATCAGTATATGGTAGCCACGTGATCATGCATGACAGCCACGTGATCAGTGCATGATAGCCACGTGATGTGCATGAGTCACGTGATCAGTGCATGATCAGCCACGTGATCAGTGCATGATGCCACGTGATCAGTGCATGATATGTCACGTGACAGTGTGTGATCAGCCACGTGATCAGTGCATGATCAGCCACGTGATCAGTGCATGATAGCCACGTGATCAGTGCATGATCAGTTACGTGATCAGTGCATGATCAGCCACGTGATCAGTGTGATGAGTGCCACGTGATCAGTGCATGATAGTCACGTGATCAGTGTGATCAGCCACGTGAACAGTGCATGATCAGCCACGTGATCAGTGCATGATCAGTTACGTGATCAGTGTATGATCAGCCACGTGATCAGTGCATAGTGCCACGTGATCAGTGCATGATAGTCACGTGACAGTGTGTGATCAGCCACGTGATCAGTGCATGATCAGCCACGTGATCAGTGCATGAGCCACGTGATCAGTGCATGATCAGTTACGTGATCAGTGCATGATCAGCCACGTGATCAGTGCATGATCAGTCACGTGATCAGTGTATGATCAGCCACGTGAACAGTGCATGCTCAGTCACGTGATCTGGGCCTGCTGAGCTCGTGATTACTGTCTGCTCATCGGCTTGACAATTGCCAGCTGAGCTGCACGATTCCTGCCTGTCATCTGCTTGACAATTGCCAGCTGTGCTGCGTAATTCCTGCCTGCTCAGCTGCTTGATTATTGCCAGCTGAGCAGCATGATTCCTCACACCTGAGTTCCATGATTATTGCCTGCTGACTGTTTGATTCGTGCCTACTCAGCTCTTTGTTTATTGCCTCCAGAGGCACATGATCAGTGTATGATAGCAAACATGATCAGCGCATGATCAGTCACATGATCAGCGCCATTAAGTCACGTGATCACTACATGATAGTCATGTGATCAGTCCATGCTCAGTCACGGTATCAGTGCATGATCAGCCACGTGATCAGTGCATGATCTGTCACATGATTAGTGTATGATCATCCACGTGATCAGTGCATGGCAGTCATGTGATCAGTGCATGATATAGACGTGATCAGTGCATGATCAGTCTCGTGATCAGTGCATGATAGCCACGTGATCAGTGCATGATCAGTCACCTGATGGGTGTATGATCATTCACGTGACCTGTACATGGTAGCTACATGATCATTGCATGATCAGCCACGTGAGTGCATGATAGCCACGTGATCACTGCATGATCAGTCACGTGATCAGTGCATGATCAGTCATGTGACCAGTACATGGTAGCTGTGATCATGCATGATCAGCCACGTGAGCAGTGCATGATAGCCACGTGATCAGTGCATGATCAGGACACAGATCAGTGCATGATCAGTCACGTGATCAGTGCATGATCAGCCACGTGATCAGTGCATGATCAGCACGTGATCGTGTGCATGTCAGCCACGTGATCAGTGCATGAAGCCACGTGATCAGTGCATGATCAGTCACGTGATCAGTGCATGATCAGTTATGTGATCTGTGTATGATCAGCCACGTGATCAGTGCATGATCAGCCACATGATCAGTGCATGATCAATCACGTGATCAGTGCATGATCAGTCACGTGATCAGTACATGATAGCTACGTGATCATTGCATGATCAGCCACGTGATCAGTGCATGATCAGCCACGTGATCAGTGCATGATAGCCACGTGATCAGTGCATGATCAGCCACGTGATCAGTGCATGATCAGCCACGTGATCAGTGCATGATCAGCCACGTGATCAGTGCATGATCAGCCACGTGATCAGTGCATGATCAGTCACGTGATCAGTGCATGATCAGCCACGTGATCAGTGCATGATAGCCACGTGATCAGTGCATGATCAGTCACGTGATCAGTGCATGATCAGTCACGTGATCAGTGCATGATCAGCCACGTGATCAGTGCATGATAGCCACGTGATCAGTGCATGATCAGCCACGTGATCAGTGCATGATCAGCCACGTGATCAGTGCATGATCAGTCACGTGATCAGCATGATCAGTCACGTGATCAGTGCATGATCAGTCCACTGATCAGTGCATGATCAATTACGTGATCAGTGCATGATCAGTCACGTGATCAGTGCATGATCAGCACGTGATCATCATGATCAGCCACGTGATCAGTGCATGATAGCCACGTGATCAGTGCATGATCAGCCACGTGATCAGTGCATGATCAGTCACGTGATCAGTGCATGATCAGCCACGTGATCAGTGCATGATAGCCACGTGATCAGTGCATGATCAGCCACGTGATCAGTGTGTGATCAGCCACGTGAACAGTGCATGCTCAGTCACGTGATCAGGGCCTGCTGAGCTGCGTGATTACTGTCTGCTCATCTGCTTGACATTGCCAGCTGAGCTGCACGATTCCTGCCTGTCATCTGCTTGACAATTGCCAGCTGTGCTGCGTAATTCCTGCCTGCTCAGCTGCTTGATTATTGCCAGCTGAGCAGCATGATTCCTCACAGCTGAGTTCCATGATTATTGCCTGCTGACTGATTCGTGCCTACTCAGCTCTTTGTTCATTGCCTCCAGAGGCACATGATCAGTGTATGATACCAAACATGATCAGCGCATGATCAGTCACATGATCAGTGCCATTAAGTCACGTGATCACTACATGATAGTCATGTGATCAGTCCATGCTCAGTCACGGTATCAGTGCATGATCAGCCACGTGATCAGTGCATGATCAGCACGTGATCAGTGCATGATCAGCCACGTGATCAGTGCATGATCAGTCACGTGATCAGTGCATGATGCCACGTGATCAGTGCATGATCAGTCACGTGATCAGTGCATGATCAGTCACGTGATCAGCCATGATCAGCCACGTGATCAGTGCATGATAGCCACGTGATCAGTGCATGATCAGTCACGTGATGGGTGCATGATCAGTCACGTGACCAGTGCATGGTAGCTACGTGATCAGTGCATGATCAGCCACGTGATCAGTGCATGATAGCCACGTGATCAGTGCATGATCAGTCACGTGATCAGTGCATGATCAGTCACGTGATCAGTGCATGATCAGCCACGTGATCAGTGCATGCATGATAGCCACGTGATCAGTGCATGATCAGTCACGTGATCAGTGGATCAGTCACGTGATCAGTGCATGATCAGCCACGTGATCAGTGCATGATCAGTCACGTGATCAGTGCATGATCAGTCACGTGATCAGTGCATGGTAGCACGTGATCAGTGCATGATCAGCCACGTGATCAGTGCATGATCAGCCACGTGATCAGTGCATGATAGCCACGTGATCAGTGCATGATCAGCCACGTGATCAGTGCATGATCAGCCACGTGATCAGTGCATGATCAGCCACGTGATCAGTGCATGATCAGTTACGTGAGCAGTGTATGATCAGCCACGTGATCAGTGCATGGTCAGACACGTGAACAGTGTATGATCAGCCACGTGATCAGTGCATGATATCCAAGTGATCAGTGCATGATCAGTCACGTGATCAGTGTATGATCAGCCACGTGAACAGTGCATGCTCAGTCACGTGATCAGGGCCTGCTGAGCTGCGTGATTACTGTCTGCTCATCTGCTTGACAATTGCCAGCTGAGCTGCACGATTCCTGCCTGTCATCTGCTTGACAATTGCCAGCTGTGCTGCGTAATTCCTGCCTGCTCAGCTGCTTGATTATTGCCAGCTGAGCAGCATGATTCCTCACACCTGAGTTCCATGATTATTGCCTGCTGACTGTTTGATTCGTGCCTACTCAGCTCTTTGTTTATTGCCTCCAGAGGCACATGATCAGTGTATGATAGCAAACATGATCAGTGCATGATCAGTCACATGATCAGCGCCATTAAGTCACGTGATCACTACATGATAGTCATGTGATCAGTCCATGCTCAGTCACGGTATCAGTGCATGATCAGCCACGTGATCAGTGCATGATAGCCACGTGATCAGTGCATGATCAGCCACGTGATCAGTGCATGATCAGCCACGTGATCAGTGCATGCTGCCACGTGATCAGTGCATGATCAGTCACGTGATCAGTGCATGATCAGGCACGTGATCAGTGCATGATCAGCCACGTGATCAGTGCATGATAGCCACGTGATCAGTGCATGATCAGTCACGTGATCAGTGCATGATCAGTCACGTGACCAGTACATGGTAGCTACATGATCATTGCATGATCAGCCACGTGAGTAGTGCATGATAGCCACGTGATCAGTGCATGATCAGTCACGTGATCAGTGCATGATCAGTCACGTGATCAGTGCATGATCAGCCACGTGATCAGTGCATGATCAGCCACGTGATCAGTGCATGATAGCCACGTGATCAGTGCATGATCAGTCACGTGATCAGTGCATGATCAGTCACGTGATCAGTGCATGATCAGCCACGTGATCAGTGCATGATCAATTACGTGATCAGTGCATGATCAGTCACGTGATCAGTACATGGTAGCTACGTGATCAGTGCATGATCAGCCACGTGATCAGTGCATGATAGCCACGTGATCAGTGCATGATCAGTCACGTGATCAGTGCATGATCAGCACGTGATCAGTGCATGATCAGTCACGTGATCAGTGCATGATCAGTCACGTGATCAGTGCATGGTAGCTACGTGATCAGTGCATGATCAGCCACGTGATCAGTGCATGATAGCCACGTGATCAGTGCATGATCAGTCACGTGATCAGTGCATGATCAGCCACGTGATCAGTGCATGATCAGCCACGTGATCAGTGCATGATCAGTCACGTGATCAGTGCATGATCAGCCACGTGATCAGTGCATGATCAGCCACGTGATCAGTGCATGATAGCCACGTGATCAGTGCATGATCAGTTACGTGAGCAGTGTATGATCAGCCACGTGATCAGTGCATGATCAGACACGTGATCAGTGTATGATCAGCCACGTGATCAGTGCATGATAGTCACGTGATCAGTGCATGATCATCACGTGATCAGTGTATGATCAGCCAGGTGAACAGTACATGCTCAGTCACGTGATCAGGGCCTGCTGAGCTGCGTGATTACTGTCTGCTCATCTGCTTGACAATTGCCAGCTGAGCTGCACGATTCCTGCCTGTCATCTGCTTGACAATTGCCAGCTGTGCTGCGTAATTCCTGCCTGCTCAGCTGCTTGATTATTGCCAGCTGAGCAGCATGATTCCTCACACCTGAGTTCCATGATTATTGCCTGCTGACTGTTTGATTCGTGCCTACTCAGCTCTTTGTTTATTGCCTCCAGAGGCACACGATCAGTGTATGCTAGCAAACATGATCAGTGCATGATCAGTCACATGATCAGAGCCACTAAGTCACGTGATCACTACATGATAGTCATGTGATCAGTCCATGCTCAGTCACGGTATCAGTGCATGATCAGCCACGTGATCAGTGCATGATCAGCCACGTGATCAGTGCATGATAGCATGTGATCAGTGCATGATCAGTCACGTGATCAGTGCATGATCAGTCACGTGATCAGTGCATGATCAGCCACGTGATCAGTGCATGATCAGTCACCTGATGGGTGTATGATCAGTCACGTGACCAGTACATGGTAGCTACATGATCATTGCATGATCAGCCACGTGAGTAGTGCATGATAGCCACGTGATCAGTGCATGATCAGTCACGTGATCAGTGCATGATCAGGCACGTGATCAGTGCATGATCAGCCACGTGATCAGTGCATGATCAGCCACGTGATCAGTGCATGATCAGTCACGTGATCAGTGCATGATCAGTCACGTGATCAGTGCATGATAGCCACGTGATCAGTGCATGATCAGCCACGTGATCAGTGCATGATCAGCCACGTGATCAGTGCATGATCAGTCACGTGATCAGTGCATGATCAGCCACGTGATCAGTGCATGATCATCGTGATCAGTGCATGATCAGTCACGTGATCAGTACATGATAGCTACGTGATCAGTGCATGATCAGCCACGTGATCAGTGCATGATAGCCACGTGATCAGTGCATGATCAGTCACGTGATCAGTGCATGATCAGCCACGTGATCAGTGCATGATCAGTACGTGATCAGTGCATGATCAGTCACGTGATCAGTGCATGATCAGTCACGTGATCAGTGCATGATCAGCCACGTGATCAGTGCATGATCAGCCACGTGATCAGTGCATGATCAGCCACGTGATCAGTGCATGATCAGCCACGTGATCAGTGCATGATCAGTTACGTGAGCAGTGTATGATCAGCCACGTGATCAGTGCATGGTCAGACACGTGAACAGTGTATGATCAGCCACGTGATCAGTGCATGATATCCAAGTGATCAGTGCATGATCATCACGTGATCAGTGTATGATCAGCCACGTGAACAGTGCATGCTCAGTCACGTGATCTGGGCCTGCTGAGCTGCGTGATTACTGTCTGCTCATCTGCTTGACAATTGCCAGCTGAGCTGCACGATTCCTGCCTGTCATCTGCTTGACAATTGCCAGCTGTGCTGCGTAATTCCTGCCTGTTCAGCTGCTTGATTATTGCCAGCTGAGCAGCATGATTCCTCACACCTGAGTTCCATGATTATTGCCTGCTGACTGTTTGATTCGTGCCTACTCAGCTCTTTGTTTATTGCCTCCAGAGGCACATGATCAGTGTATGATAGCAAACATGATCAGCGCATGATCAGTCACATGATCAGCGCCATTAAGTCACGTGATCACTACATGATAGTCATGTGATCAGTCCATGCTCAGTCACGGTATCAGTGCATGATCAGCCACGTGATCAGTGCATGATCTGTCAAGATTAGTGTATGATCATCCACGTGATCAGTGCATGGGCAGTCATGTGATCAGTGCATGATATAGACGTGATCAGTGCATGATCAGTCTCGTGATCAGTGCATGATAGCCACGTGATCAGTGCATGATCAGTCACGTGATCATGTATGATCAGCCACGTGATCAGTGCATGATCAGCCACGTGATCAGTGCATGATCAATCACGTGATCAGTGCATGATCAGTCACGTGATCAGTGCATGATAGCTACGTGATCAGTGCATGATCAGCCACGTGATCAGTGCATGATAGCCACGTGATCAGTGCATGATAGCCACGTGATCAGTGCATGATCAGTCACGTGATCAGTGCATGATCAGCCACGTGATCAGTGCATGATATCCACGTGATCAGTGCATGATCAGCCACGTGATCAGTGCATGATAGCCACGTGATCAGTGCATGATCAGTCACGTGATCATGTGTGATCAGCCACGTGATCAGTGCATGATCAGCCACGTGATCAGTGCATGATCAATTACGTGATCAGTGCATGATCAGTCACGTGACCAGTACATGGTTGCTACGTGATCGTGCATGATCAGCCACGTGATCAGTGCATGATACACGTGATCAGTGCATGATCAGTCACGTGATCAGTGCATGATCAGTCACGTGATCAGTGCATGATCACCACGTGATCAGTGCATGATCAGTCACGTGACAGTGCATAGCTACGTGATCAGTGCATGACAGCCACGTGATCAGTGCATGATAGCCACGTGATGTGCATGAGTCACGTGATCAGTGTATGATCAGCCACGTGATCAGTGCATGATGCCACGTGATCAGTGCATGATCAGTCACGTGACAGTGCATGATCAGCCATGATCAGTGCATGATCAGCCACGTGATCAGTGCATGATAGCCACGTGATCAGTGCATGATCAGTCACGTGATCAGTGCATGATCAGCCACGTGATCAGTGCATGATGCCACGTGATCAGTGCATGATCAGTCACGTGATCAGTGTGTATCAGCCACGTGATCAGTGCATGATCAGCGTGATCAGTGCATGATCAGTTACTGGCAGGTATGATCAGCCACGTGATCAGTGCATGATGCCACGTGATCAGTGCATGATAGTCACGTGACAGGTGTGTGATCAGCACGTGATCAGTGCATGATCAGCACGTGATCAGTGCATGATAGCCACGTGATCAGTGCATGATCAGTTACGTGATCAGTGCATGATCAGCCACGTGATCAGTGCATGATCAGACACGTGATCAGTGTATGATCAGCCACGTGAACAGTGCATGCTCAGTCACGTGATCAGGGCCTGCTGAGCTGCGTGATTACTGTCTGCTCATCTGCTTGACAATTGCCAGCTGAGCTGCACGATTCCTGCCTGTCATCTGCTTGACAATTGCCAGCTGTGCTGCGTAATTCCTGCCTGCTCAGCTGCTTGATTATTGCCAGCTGAGCAGCATGATTCCTCACACCTGAGTTCCATGATTATTGCCTGCTGACTGTTTGATTCGTGCCTACTCAGCTCTTTGTTTATTGCCTCCAGAGGCACATGATCAGTGTATGATAGCAAACATGATCAGCGCATGATCAGTCACATGATCAGCGCCATTAGTCACGTGATCACTACATGATAGTCATGTGATCAGTCCATGCTCAGTCACGGTATCAGTGCATGATCAGCCACGTGATCAGTGCATGATCTGTCACAAGATCAGTGTATGATCATCCACGTGATCAGTGCATGGGCAGTCATGTGATCAGTGCATGATATAGACGTGATCAGTGCATGATCAGTCACGTGATCAGTGCATGATAGCCACGTGATCAGTGCATGATCAGTCACCTGATGGTGTATGATCATTCACGTGACCTGTACATGGTAGCTACATGATCATTGCATGATCAGCCACGTGAGTAGTGCATGATAGCCACGTGATCAGTGCATGATCAGTCACGTGATCAGTGCATGATCAGTCATGTGACCAGTACATGGTAGCTGCGTGATCATGGCATGATCAGCCACGTGAGCAGTGCATGATAGCCACGTGATCAGTGCATGATCAGGCACGTGATCAGTGCATGATCAGTCACGTGATCAGTGCATGATCAGCACGTGATCAGTGCATGATCAGGCACGTGATCAGTGTATGTCAGCCACGTGATCAGTGCATGATAGCCACGTGATCAGTGCATGATCAGTCACGTGATCAGTGCATGATCAGTTACGTGATCAGTGCATGATCAGCCACGTGATCAGTGCATGATCAGCCACGTGATCAGTGCATGATCAATTACGTGATCAGTGCATGATCAGTCACGTGATCAGTACATGGTAGCTACGTGATCATTGCATGATCAGCCACGTGATCAGTGCATGATAGCCACGTGATCAGTGCATGATAGCCACGTGATCAGTGCATGATCAGTCACGTGATCAGTGTGTGATCAGCCACGTGATCAGTGCATGATATCCACGTGATCAGTGCATGACAGCCACGTGATCAGTGCATGAGCCACGTGATCAGTGCATGATCAGTCACGTGATACATGTGTGATCAGCCACGTGATCAGTGCATGATGAGCCACGTGATCAGTGCATGATCAATTACGTGATCAGTGCATGATCAGTCACGTGACCAGTACATGGTTGCTACGTGATCGTTGCATGATCAGCCACGTGAGCAGAGCATGATAGCCACGTGATCAGTGCATGATCAGTCACGTGATCAGTGCATGATCAGTCACGTGAACAGTGCATGATCATTTCGTGATCTTTGCATGATCAGTCACGTGACCAGTATATGGTTGCTACGTGATCATTCCATGATCAGCCACGTGAGCAGTGCATGATAGCCACGTGATGTGTGCATGAGTTACGTGAGCAGAGTATGATCAGCCACGTGATCAGTGCATGAGTGCCACGTGATCAGTGCATGATATGTCACGTGACAGTGTGTGATCAGCCACGTGAACAGTGCATGTTCAGCCACGTGATCAGTGCATGATAGCCACGTGATCAGTGCATGATCAGTTACGTGAGCAGTGTATGATCAGCCACGTGATCAGTGCATGGTCAGACACGTGAACAGTGTATGATCAGCCACGTGATCAGTGCATGATATCCAAGTGATCAGTGCATGATCATCACGTGATCAGTGTATGATCAGCCACGTGAACAGTGCATGCTCAGTCACGTGATCTGGGCCTGCTGAGCTGCGTGATTACTGTCTGCTCATCTGCTTGACAATTGCCAGCTGAGCTGCACGATTCCTGCCTGTCATCTGCTTGACAATTGCCAGCTGTGCTGCGTAATTCCTGCCTGCTCAGCTGCTTGATTATTGCCAGCTGAGCAGCATGATTCCTCACACCTGAGTTCCATGATTATTGCCTGCTGACTGTTTGATTCGTGCCTACTCAGCTCTTTGTTTATTGCCTCCAGAGGCACATGATCAGTGTATGATAGCAAACATGATCAGCGCATGATCAGTCACATGATCAGCGCCATTAAGTCACGTGATCACTACATGATAGTCATGTGATCAGTCCATGCTCAGTCACGGTATCAGTGCATGATCAGCCACGTGATCAGTGCATGATCTGTCACAAGATTAGTGTATGATCATCCACGTGATCAGTGCACGGGCAGTCATGTGATCAGTGCATGATATAGACGTGAACAGTGCATGATCAGTCTCGTGATCAGTGCATGATAGCCACGTGATCAGTGCATGATCAGTCACCTGATGGGTGTATGATCATTCACGTGACCTGTACATGGTAGCTACATGATCATTGCATGATCAGCCACGTGAGTAGTTCATGATAGCCACGTGATCACTGCATGATCAGTCACGTGATCAGTGCATGATCAGTCACGTGACCAGTACATGGTAGGTGCGTGATCATGGCATGATCAGCCACGTGAGCAGTGCATGATAGCCACGTGATCAGTGCATGATCAGACACGTGATCAGTGCATGATCAGTCACGTGATCAGTGCATGATCAGCCACGTGATCAGTGCATGATCAGGCACGTGATCAGTGCATGATCAGCCACGTGATCAGTGCATGATAGCCACGTGATCAGTGCATGATCAGCCACGTGATCAGTGCATGATCAGTTACGTGATCAGTGCATGATCAGCCACGTGATCAGTGCATGATCAGCCACGTGATCAGTGCATGATCAATTACGTGATCAGTGCATGATCAGTCACGTGACCAGTACATGTAGCTACGTGATCATTGCATGATCAGCCACGTGATCAGTGCATGATAGTCACGTGATCAGTGCATGATCAGCCACGTGATCAGTGCATGATCAGTCACGTGATCGTGTGCATGATCAGCCACGTGATCAGTGCATGATATCACGTGATCAGTGCATGATAGCCACGTGATCAGTGCATGATAGCCACGTGATCAGTGCATGATCAGTCACGTGATCATGTGTGATCAGCCACGTGATCAGTGCATGATCAGCCACGTGATCAGTGCATGATCATTCGTGATCAGTGCATGATCAGTCCACAGTGATCATCGTGCATGATCAGCCACGTGAGCAGTGCATGATCAGCCACGTGATCAGTGCATGATCAGTCACGTGATCAGTGCATGATCAGTCACGTGATCAGTGCATGATCTTCGTGATCAGTGCATGATCAGTCACGTGACCAGTATATGGTTGCTACGTGATCATTCCATGACAGCCACGTGAGCAGTGCATGATAGCCACGTGATCAGTGCATGATCAGTCACGTGATCAGTGCATGATCAGCCACGTGATCAGTGCATGATGCCACGTGATCAGTGCATGATCAGTCACGTGACAGTATGATCAGCCACGTGATCAGTGCATGATCAGCCCGTGATCAGTGCATGATAGCCACGTGATCAGTGCATGATCAGTTACGTGAGCAGTGCATGATCAGCCACGTGATCAGTGCATGATCAGACACGTGATCAGTGCATGATCAGCACGTGATCAGTGCATGATAGCCACGTGATCAGTGCCACGTGATCAGTGCATGATCAGTCACGTGATCAGTGCATGATCAGCCACGTGATCAGTGCATGATCAGTCACGTGATCAGTGCATGATCATCCACTGATCAGTGTGAGTCAGTGCATGGTCATGACACGTGAACAGTGTATGATCAGCCACGTGATCAGTGCATGATATCCAAGTGATCAGTGCATGATCATCACGTGATCAGTGTATGATCAGCCACGTGAACAGTGCATGCTCAGTCACGTGATCTGGGCCTGCTGAGCTGCGTGATTACTGTCTGCTCATCTGCTTGACAATTGCCAGCTGAGCTGCACGATTCCTGCCTGTCATCTGCTTGACAATTGCCAGCTGTGCTGCGTAATTCCTGCCTGCTCAGCTGCTTGATTATTGCCAGCTGAGCAGCATGATTCCTCACACCTGAGTTCCATGATTATTGCCTGCTGACTGTTTGATTCGTGCCTACTCAGCTCTTTGTTTATTGCCTCCAGAGGCACATGATCAGTGTATGATAGCAAACATGATCAGCGCATGATCAGTCACATGATCAGCGCCATTAAGTCACGTGATCACTACATGATAGTCATGTGATCAGTCCATGCTCAGTCACGGTATCAGTGCATGATCAGCCACGTGATCAGTGCATGATCTGTCACAAGATAGTGTATGATCATCCACGTGATCAGTGCACGGGCAGTCATGTGATCAGTGCATGATATAGACGTGATCAGTGCTTGATCAGTCTCGTGATCAGTGCATGATAGCCACGTGATCAGTGCATGATCAGTCACCTGATGGGTGTATGATCATTCACGTGACCAGTACATGGTAGCTACATGATCATTGCATGATCAGCCACGTGATCAGTGCATGATAGCCACGTGATCAGTGCATGATCAGTCACGTGATCAGTGCATGATCAGTCACGTGATCAGTACATGATCAGCTACGTGATCATTGCATGATCAGCCACGTGAGCAGTGCATGATCAGCCACGTGATCAGTGCATGATCAGTCACGTGATCAGTGCATGATCAGCCACGCGATCAGCGCATGATAGCCACGTGATCAGTGCATGATCAGCCACGTGAACAGTGCATGATAGCCACGTGATCAGTGCATGATAGCACGTGATCAGTGCATGATCAGTCACGTGATCAGTGTATGATCAGCCACGTGATCAGTGCATGATAGCCACATGATCAGTGCATGATCAGTCACGTGATCAGTGCATGATAGCCACGTGATCAGTGCATGATCAGTCACATGATCATGTGTGATCAGCCGTGATCAGTGCATGATGAGCCACGTGATCAGTGCATGATCAGTTACGCGATCAGTGCATGATCAGTCACGTGATCAGTGCATGATAGCCACGTGATCAGTGCATGATCAGCCACGTGATCAGTGCATGAGAGCCACGGGATCAGTGCATGATCAGTCACGTGATCAGTGCATGATCAGCCACGTGATCAGTGCATGATCAGTTACGTGATCAGTGCATGATCAGTCACGTGACCAGTACATGGTTGCTACGCGATCGTTGCATGATCAGCCACGTGAGCAGAGCATGATAGCCACGTGGTCAGTGCATGATCAGTCACGTGATCAGTGCATGATCAGTCACGTGATCAGTACATGATGCCACGTGAGCAGTGCATGATAGCCACGTGATCAGTGCATGATCAGTCACGTGAGCAGTGCATGATCAGCACGTGATCAGTGCATGATAGCCACGTGATCAGTGCATGATCAGTCACGTGATCAGTGTATGATCAGCCACGTGATCAGTGCATGATCAGCCACGTGATCAGTGCATGATCAGCCACGTGATCAGTGCATGATAGTTACGTGATCAGTGTATGATCATCACGTGATCAGTGCATGATCAGTCACGTGATCAGTGCATGATCAGCCACGTGATCAGTGCATGATCAGCCACGTGATCAGTGCATGATCAGTCACGTGATCAGTGCATGATCAGCCACATGAACAGTGCATGCTCAGTCACGTGATCTGGGCCTGCTGAGCTGCGTGATTACTGTCTTCTCATCTGCTTGACAATTGCCAGCTGAGCTGCACGATTCCTGCCTGTCATCTGCGTGACAATTGCCAGCTGTGCTGCGTAATTCCTGCCTGCTCAGCTGCTTGATTATTGCCAGCTGAGCAGCATGATTCCTCACAGCTGAGTTCCATGATCAGTGCCTGCTGACTGTTTGATTCGTGCCTACTCAGCTCTTTGTGTATGCCTCCAGAGCCACGTGATCAGTGCATGGTAGCAGACATGAACAGTGTATGATCAGCCACGTGATCAGCGCCATGAAGTCACGTGATCAGTGCATGATAGCCACGTGATCAGTGCATGATCAGTCATGGTATCAGTGCATGATCAGCCACGTGATCAGTGCATGATCCGTCACAAGATTAGTGTATGATCATCCACGTGATCAGTGCACGGGCAGTCATGTGATCAGTGCATGATATAGACGTGAACAGTGCATGATCAGTCTCGTGATCAGTGCATGATAGCCACGTGATCAGTGCATGATCAGTCACCTGATGGGTGTATGATCATTCACGTGACCTGTACATGGTAGCTACATGATCATTGCATGATCAGCCACGTGAGTAGTTCATGATAGCCACGTGATCACTGCATGATCATTCACGTGATCAGTGCATGATCAGTCATGTGACCAGTACATGGTAGGTGCGTGATCATGGCATGATCAGCCACGTGAGCAGTGCATGATAGCCACGTGATCAGTGCATGATTAGACACGAGATCAGTGCATGATCAGTCACGTGATCAGTGCATGATCAGCCACGTGATCAGTGCATGACCAGGCACGTGATCAGTGTATGTCCAGCCAAGTGATCAGTGCATGATAGCCACGTGATCAGTGCATGATCAGTCACGTGATGAGTGCATGATCAGTTACGTGATCAGTGTATGATCAGCCACGTGATCAGTGCATGATCAGCCACATGATCAGTGCATGATCAATTACGTGATCAGTGCATGATCAGTCACGTGACCAGTACATGGTAGCTACGTGATCATTGCCTGATCAGCCACATGATCAGTGCATGATAGCCACGTGATCAGTGCATGATAGCCACGTGATCAGTGCATGATCAGTCATGTGATACGCGTGTGATCAGCCACATGATCAGTGCATGATATCCATGTGATCAGTTCATGACAGCCACGTGATCAGTGCATGAGAGCCACGGGATCAGTGCATGATCAGTCACGTGATACATGTGTGATCAGCCACGTGATCAGTGCATGATGAGCCACGTGATCAGCGCAGGATCAGTTACGTGATCAGTGCATGATCAGTCACGTGACCAGTACATGGTTGCCACGTGATCAGTGCATGATGAGCCACGTGATCAGAGCATGATAGCCACGTGATCAGTGCATGATCAGTCACGTGATCAGTACATGATCAGTCACGTGAACAGTGCATGATCATTTACGTGATCTTTGCATGATCAGTCACGTTACCAGTATATGGTTGCTATGTGATCATTTCTTGACGAGCCACGTGAGCAGTGCATGATAGCCACGTGATGAGTGCATGAGTTACGTGAGCAGTGTACGATCAGCCACGTGATCAGTGCATGAGTGCCATGTGATCAGTGCATGATATGTCACGTGACAGGTGTGTGATCAGCCACGTGAACAGTGCATGTTCAGCCACGTGATCAGTGCATGATCAGTTACGTGAGCAGAGCATGATCAGCCACGTGATCAGTGCATGAGTCAGCCACGTGATCAGTGCATGATATGTCACGTGAACAGGTGTGTGATCAGCCACGTGAACAGTGCATGTTCAGCCACGTGATCAGTGCATGATAGCCACGTGATCAGTGCATGATCAGTTACGTGAGCAGTGTATGATCAGCCACGTGATCAGTGCATGATCAGCCACGTGAACAGTGCATGCTCAGTCACGTGATCTGGGCCTGCTGAGCTGCGTGATTACTGTCTGCTCATCTGCTTGACAATTGCCAGCTGAGCTGCACGATTCCTGCCTGTCATCTGCTTGACAATTGCCAGCTGTGCTGCGTAATTCCTGCCTGCTCAGCTGCTTGATTATTGCCAGCTGAGCAGCATGATTCCTCACACCTGAGTTCCATGATTATTGCCTGCTGACTGTTTGATTCGTGCCTACTCAGCTCTTTGTTTATTGCCTCCAGAGGCACATGATCAGTGTATGATAGCAAACATGATCAGCGCATGATCAGTCACATGATCAGCGCCATTAAGTCACGTGATCACTACATGATGGTCTTGTGATCAGTCCATGCTCAGTCACGGTATCAGTGCATGATCAGCCACGTGATCAGTGCATGATCTGTCACAAGATTAGTGTATGATCATCCACGTGATCAGTGCACGGGTAGTCATGGGATCAGTGCATGATATAGACGTGAACAGTGCTTGATCAGTCTCGTGATCAGTGCATGATAGCCACGTGATCAGTGCATGATCAGTCACCTGATGGGTGTATGATCATTCACGTGACCTGTACATGGTAGCTACATGATCATTGCATGATCAGCCACGTGAGTAGTTCATGATAGCCACGTGATCACTGCATGATCAGTCATGTGATCAGTGCATGATCAGTCATGTGACAAGTACATTGTAGCTGCGTGACCATGGCATGATCAGCCACGTGAGCAGTGCATGATAGCCACGTGAGCAGTGCATGATCAGACACGAGATCAGTGCATGATCAGTCACGTGATCAGTGCATGATCAGCCACGTGATCAGTTCATGACCAGGCACGTGATCAGTGTATGTCCAGCCATGTGATCAGTGCATGATAGCCACGTGATCAGTGCATGATCAGTCACGTGATCAGTGCATGATCAGTCACGTGACCAGTACATGGTCAGCACGTGATCAGTACATGATCAGCACGTGATCAGTGCATGATCAGTCACGTGATCAGTGCGTGATCAGTCATGACCAGTACATGTGCTACATGTGATCATTGCTGATCAGCCACATGATCAGTGCATGATAGCCACGTGATCAGTGCATGATAGCCACGTGATCAGTGCATGATCAGTCATGTGATACGTGTGTGATCAGCCACATGATCAGTGCATGATATCCACGTGATCAGTGCATGACAGCCACGTGATCAGTGCATGAGAGCCACGGGATCAGTAAATGATCAGTCACGTGATACATGTGTGATCAGCCACGTGATCAGTGCAGGATCAATTACGTGATCAGTGCATGATCAGTCACGTGACCAGTACATGGTTGCTACGTGATCGTTGCATGATCAGCCACGTGAGCAGAGCATGATAGCCACGTGGTCAGTGCATGATCAGTCACGTGATCAGTACATGATCAGTCACGTGAACAGTGCATGATCATTTACGTGATCTTTGCATGATCAGTCACGTTACCAGTATATGGTTGCTACGTGATCATTCCATGACGAGCCACGTGAGCAGTGCATGATAGCCACGTGATGTGTGCATGAGTTACGTGAGCAGAGTATGATCAGCCACGTGATCAGTGCATGAGTGCCACGTGATCAGTGCATGATATGTCACGTGACAGGTGTGTGATCAGCCACGTGAACAGTGTATGTTCAGCCACGTGATCAGTGCATCATAGCCACGTGATCAGTGCATGATCAGTTACGTGAGCAGTGTATGATCAGCCACGTGATCAGTGCATGGTCAGACACGTGAACAGTGTGATCAGCCACGTGATCAGTGCATGATATCCAAGTGATCAGTTCATGATCATCACGTGATCAGTGTATGATCAGCCACGTGAACAGTGCATGCTCAGTCACGTGATCTGGGCCTGCTGAGCTGCGTGATTACTGTCTGCTCATCTGCTTGACAATTGCCAGCTGAGCTGCACGATTCCTGCCTGTCATCTGCTTGACAATTGCCAGCTGTGCTGCGTCAATTCTGCCTGCTCAGCTGCTTGATTATTGCCAGCTGAGCAGCATGATTCCTCACAGCTGAGTTCCATGATTATTGCCTGCTGACTGTTTGATTCGTGCCTACTCAGCTCTTTGTTTATTGCCTCCAGAGGCACATGATCAGTGTATGATAGCAAACATGATCAGCGCATGATCAGTCACATGATCAGCGCCATTAAGTCACGTGATCACTACATGATAGTCATGTGATCAGTCCATGCTCAGTCACGGTATCAGTGCATGAACAGCCACGTGATCAGTGCATGACCAGGCACGTGATCACTGTATGTCCAGCCAAGTGATCAGTGCATGATAGCCACGTGATCAGTGCATGATCAGTCACGTGATCAGTGCATGATCAGTTATGTGATCAGTGTATGATCAGCCACGTGATCAGTGCATGATCAGCCACATGATCAGTGCATGATCAATTACGTGATCAGTGCATGATCAGTCACGTGACCAGTACATGGTAGCTATGTGATCATTGCCTGATCAGCCACATGATCAGTGCATGATAGCCACGTGATCAGTGCATAATAGCCACGTGATCAGTGCGTGATCAGTCATGTGATACATGTGTGATCAGCCACGTGATCAGTGCATGATATCCACGTGATCAGTGCATGACAGCCACGTGATCAGTGCATGAGAGCCACGGGATCATTGCATGATCAGTCACGTGATACATGTGTGATCAGCCACGTGATCAGTGCATGATGAGCCACGTGATCAGTGCAGGATCAATTACGTGATCAGTGCATGATCAGTCACGTGACCAGTACATGGTTGCTACGTGATCGTTGCATGATCAGCCACGTGAGCAGAGCATGATAGCCACGTGGTCAGTGCATGATCAGTCACGTGATCAGTACATGATCAGTCACGTGAACAGTGCATGATCATTTACGTAATCTTTGCATAATCAGTCACGTTACCATTATATGGTTGCTACGTGATCATTCCATGACGAGCCATGTGAGCAGTGCATGATAGCCACGTGATGTGTGCATGAGTTACGTGAGCAGAGTATGATCAGCCAGGTGATCAGTGCATGAGTGCCACGAGATCAGTGCATGATATGTCACGTGACAGGTGTGTGATCAGCCACGTGAACAGTGCATGTTCAGCCACGTGATCAGTGCATGATAGCCACGTGATCAGTGCATGATCAGTTACGTGAGCAGTGTATGATCAGCCACGTGATCAGTGCATGGTCAGACACGTGAACAGTGTATGATCAGCCACGTGATCAGTGCATGATATCCAAGTGATCAGTGCATGATCATCACGTGATCAGTGTATGATCAGCCACGTGAACAGTGCATGCTCAGTCACGTGATCTGGGCCTGCTGAGCTGCGTGATTACTGTCTGCTCATCTGCTTGACAATTGCCAGCTGAGCTGCACGATTCCTGCCTGTCATCTGCTTGAGAATTGCCAGCTGTGCTGCGTAATTCCTGCCTGCTCAGCTGCTTGATTATTGCCAGCTGAGCAGCATGATTCCTCACAGCTGAGTTCCATGATTATTGCCTGCTGACTGTTTGATTCGTGCCTACTCAGCTCTTTGTTTATTGCCTCCAGAGGCACATGATCAGTGTATGATAGCAAACATGATCAGCGCATGATCAGTCACATGATCAGCGCCATTAAGTCACGTGATCACTACATGATAGTCATGTGATCAGTCCATGCTCAGTCACGGTATTAGTGCATGATCAGCCACGTGATCAGTGCATGATCTGTCACAAGATTAGTGTATGATCATCCACGTGATCAGTGCACGGGCAGTCATGTGATCAGTGCATGATATAGACGTGAACAGTGCATGATCAGTCTCGTGATCAGTGCATGATAGCCACGTGATCAGTGCATGATCAGTCACCTGATGGGTGTATGATCATTCACGTGACCTGTACATGGTAGCTACATGATCATTGCATGATCAGCCACGTGAGTTGTTCATGATAGCCACGTGATCACTGCATGATCAGTCACGTGATCAGTGCATGATCAGTCATGTGACCAGTACATGGTAGCTGGGTGATCATGGCATGATCAGCCACGTGAGCAGTGCATGATAGCCACGTGATCAGTGCATGATCAGACACGAGATCAGTGCATGATCAGTCACGTGATCAGTGCATGATCAGCCACGTGATCAGTGCATGACCAGGCACGTGATCAGTGTATGTCCAGCCAAGTGATCAGTGCATGATAGCCACGTGATCAGTGCATGATCAGTCACGTGATCAGTGCATGATCAGTTATGTGATCAGTGTATGATCAGCCACGTGATCAGTGCATGATCAATTACGTGATCAGTGCATGATCACTCACGTGACCAGTACATGGCAGCTACGTGATCAATGCCTGATCAGCCACATGATCAGTGCATGATAGCCAGGTGATCAGTGCATGATAGCCACGTGATCAGTGCATGATCAGTCATGTGATACGTGTGTGATCAACCACGTGATCAATGCATGATATCCACGTGATCAGTGCATGACAGCCACGTGATCAGTGCATGAGAGCCACGGGATCAGTGCATGATCAGTCACGTGATACATGTGTGATCAGCCACGTGATCAGTGCATGATGAGCCACGTGATCAGTGCAGGATCAATTACGTGATCAGTGCATGATCAGTCACGTCACCAGTACATGGTTGCTACGTGATCGTTGCATGTTCAGCCACGTGAGCAGAGCATGATAGCCACATGGTCAGTGCATGATCAGTCACGTGATCAGTACATGATCAGTCACGTGAACAGTGCATGATCATTTACGTGATCTTGGCATGATCAGTCACGTTACCAGTATATGGTTGCTACGTGATCATTCCATGACAAGCCACGTGAGCAGTGCATGATAGCCACGTAATGTATGCATGAGTTACGTGAGCAGAGTATGATCAGCCACGTGATCAGTGCATGAGTGCGACGTGACAGTGCATGATATGTCACGTGACAGGTGTGTGATCAGCCACGTGAACAGTGCATGTTCAGCCACGTGATCAGTGCATGATAGCCACGTGATCAGTGCATGATCAGTTACGTGAGCAGTGTATGATCAGCCACGTGATCAGTGCATGGTCAGACACGTGAACAGTGTATGATCAGCCACGTGATCAATGCATGATAGCAACGTGATCAGTGCATGATAGCCACGTGATCAGTGCATGATCAGTCATGTGATACGTGTGTGATCAGCCACGTGATCAGTGCATGATCTGTCACAAGATTAGTGTATGATCATCCACGTGATCAATGCACGGGCAGTCATGTGATCAGTGCATGATATAGACGTGAACAGTGCATGATCAGTCTCGTGATCAGTGCATGATAGCCACGTGATCAGTGCATGATCAGTCACCTGATGGGTGTATGATCATTCACGTGACCTGTACATGGTAGCTACATGATCATTGCATGATCAGCCACGTGAGTAGTTCATGATAGACACGTGATCACTGCATGATCATTCACGTGATCAGTGCATGATCAGTCATGTGACCAGTACATGGTAGGTGCGTGATCATGGCATGATCAGCCACGTGAGCAGTGCATGATAGCCATGTGATCAGTGCATGATTAGACACGAGATCAGTGCATGATCAGTCACGTGATCAGTGCATGATCAGCCACGTGATCAGTGCATGACCAGGCACGTGATCAGTGTATGTCCAGCCAAGTGATCAGTGCATGATAGCCACGTGATCAGTGCATGATCAGTCACGTGATCAGTGCATGATCAGTTATGTGATCAGTGTATGATCAGCCACGTGATCAGTGCATGATCAGCCACATGATCAGTGCATGATCAATTACGTGATCAGTGCATGATCAGTCACGTGACCAGTACATGGTAGCTACGTGATCATTGCCTGATCAGCCACATGATCAGTGCATGATAGCCACGTGATCAGTGCATGATAGCCACGTGATCAGTGCATGATCAGTCATGTGATACGTGTGTGATCAGCCACATGATCAGTGCATGATATCCACGTGATCAGTGCATGACAGCCACGTGATCAGTGCATGAGAGCCACGGGATCAGTGCATGATCAGTCACGGATATACGTGTTATCAGCCACGTGATCAGTGCATGATGAGCCACGTGATCAGTGCAGGATCAGTTACGTGATCAGTGCATGATCAGTCACGTGATCAGTACATGATCAGTCACGTGAACAGTGCATGATCATTTACGTGATCTTTGCATGATCAGTCACGTTACCAGTATATGGTTGCTACGTGATCATTCCATGACGAGCCACGTGAGCAGTGCATGATAGCCACGTGATGTGTGCATGAGTTACGTGTGCAGAGTATGATCAGCCACGCGATCAGTGCATGAGTGCCACGTGATCAGTGCATGATATGTCACGTGACAGGTGTGTGATCAGCCACGTGAACAGTGCATGTTCAGCCACGTGATCAGTGCATGATAGCCACGTGATCAGTGCATGATCAGTTACGTGAGCAGTGTACGATCAGCCACGTGATCAGTGCATGAGTGCCACGGTGCATGATATGTCACGTGACAGGTGTGTGATCAGCCACGTGAACAGTGCATGTTCAGCCACGTGATCAGTGCATGATCAGTTACGTAAGCAGAGTATGATCAGCCACGTGATCAGTGCATGAGTGCCACGTGATCAGTGCATGATATGTCACGTGACAGTGTGTGATCAGCCACGTGATCAGTGCATGTTCAGCCACGTGATCAGTGCATGATAGCCACGTGATCAGTGCATGATCAGTTACGTGAGCAGTGTATGATCAGCCACTTGATCAGTGCATTATCAGTTACGTGAACAGTGTATGATCAGCCACGTGAACAGTGCATGCTCAGTCACGTGATCTGGGCCTGCTGAGCTGCGTGATTACTGTCTGCTCATCTGCTTGACAATTGCCAGCTGAGCTGCACGATTCCTGCCTGTCATCTGCTTGACAATTGTCAGCTGTGCTGCGTAATTCCTGCCTGCTCAGCTGCTTGATTATTGCCAGCTGAGCAGCATG
The DNA here is from genome assembly GCF_032452875.1 of Bos javanicus. Taxonomy (NCBI): domain Eukaryota; kingdom Metazoa; phylum Chordata; class Mammalia; order Artiodactyla; family Bovidae; genus Bos; species Bos javanicus. The sequence continues at coordinate 73,392 of NW_026894626.1, read as the reverse complement.
ATTCCTCACACCTGAGTTCCATGATTATTGCCTGCTGACTGTTTGATTCATGCCTACTCAGCTCTTTGTTTATTGCCTCCAGAGGGACATGATCAGTGTATGATAGCAAACATGATCAGCGCATGATCAGTCACATGATCAGCGCCATTAAGTCACGTGATCACTACATGATGGTCTTGTGATCAGTCCATGCTCAGTCACGGTATCAGTGCATGATCAGCCACGTGATCAGTGCATGATCTGTCAGAAGATTAGTGTATGATCATCCACGTGATCAGTGCACGGGTAGTCATGGGATCAGTGCATGATATATATGTGAACAGTGCTTCATCAGTCTCGTGATCAGTGCATGATAGCCACGTGATCAGTGCATGATCAGTCACCTGATGGGTGTATGATCATTCACGTGACCTGTACATGGTAGCTACATGATCATTGCATGATCAGCCACGTGAGTAGTTCATGATAGCCACGTGATCACTGCATGATCAGTCATGTGATCAGTGCATGATCAGTCATGTGACAAGTACATGGTAGCTGTGTGACCATGGCATGATCAGCCACGTGAGCAGTGCATGATAGCCACGTGATCAGTGCATGATCAGACACGAGATCAGTGCATGATCAGTCACGTGATCAGTGCATGATCAGCCACGTGATCAGTGCATGACCAGGCACGTGATCAGTATATGTCCAGCCAAGTGATCAGTGCATGATAGCCACGTGATCAGTGCATGATCAGTTACGTGAGCAGTGTATGATCAGCCACGTGATCAGTGCATGATATCCACGTGATCAGTGCATGACAGCCACGTGATCAGTGCATGAGAGCCACGGGACCAGTGCATGATCAGTCACGTGATACATGTGTGATCAGCCACGTGATCAGTGCATGATGAGCCACGTGATCAGTGCAGGATCAATTACGTGATCAGTGCATGATCAGTCACATGACCATTACATGGTTGCTACGTGATCGTTGCATGAGCAGCCACGTGAGCAGAGCATGATAGCCACGTGGTCAGTGCATGATCAGTCACGTGATCAGTACATGATCAGTCACGTGAACAGTGCATGATCATTTACGTGATCTTTGCATGATCAGTCACGTTACCAGTATATGGTTGCTACGTGATCATTCCATGACGAGCCAACGGTGCATGATAGCCACGTGATGTGTGCATGAGTTACGTGAGCAGAGTATGATCAGCCACGTGATCAGTGCATGAGTGCCACGTGATGAGTGCATGATATGTCACGTGACAGGTGTGTGATCAGCCACGTGAACAGTGCATGTTCAGCCACGTGATCAGTGCATGATAGCCACGTGATCAGTGCATGATCATCACGTGATCAGTGTATGATCAGCCACGTGAACAGTGCATGCTCAGTCACGTGATCTGGGCCTGCTGAGCTGCGTGATTACTGTCTGCTCATCTGCTTGACAATTGCCAGCTGAGCTGCACGATTCCTGCCTGTCATCTGCTAGACAATTGCCAGCTGTGCTGCATAATTCCTCCCTGTTCAGCTGCTTGATTATTGCCAGCTGAGCAGCATGATTCCTCACACCTGAGTTCCATGATTATTGCCTGCTGACTGTTTGATTCGTGCCTACTCAGCTCTTTGTTTATTGCCTCCAGAGGCACATGATCAGTGTATGATAGCAAACATGATCAGCGCATGATCAGTCACATGATCAGCGCCATTAAGTCACGTGATCACTACATGATAGTCATGTGATCAGTCCATGCTCAGTCACGGTATCAGTGCATGATCAGCCACGTGATCAGTGCATGATCTCTCACAAGATTAGTGTATGATCATCCACGTGATCAGTGCACGGGCAGTCATGGGATCAGTGCATGATATAGACGTGAACAGTGCATGATCAGTCTCGTGATCAGTGCATGATAGCCACGTGATCAGTGCATGATCAGTCACCTGATGGGTGTATGATCATTCACGTGACCTCTACATGGTAGCTATATGATCATTGCATGATCAGCCACGTGAGTAGTTCATGATAGCCACGTGATCACTGCATGATCAGTCACGTGATCAGTGCATGATCAGTCATATGACCAGTACATGGTAGCTGCGTGATCATGGCAGGATCAGCCACGTGAGCAGTGCATGATAGCCACGTGATCAGTGCATGATCAGACACGAGATCAGTGCATGATCAGTCACGTGATCAGTGCATGATCAGCCACGTGATCAGTGCATGACCAGGCACGTGATCAGTGCATGACCAGGCACGTGATCAGTGTATGTCCAGCCAAGTGATCAGTGCATGATAGCCACGTGATCAGTGCATGATCAGTCACGTGATCAGTGCATGATCAGTTATGTGATCAGTGTATGATCAGCCACGTGATCAGTGCATGATCAGCCACATGATCAGTGCATGATCAATTACGTGCTCAGTGCATGATCAGTCACGTGACCAGTACATGGTAGCTACGTGATCATTGCCTGATCAGCCACATGATCAGTGCATGATAGCCACGTGATCAGTGCATGATAGCCACGTGATCAGTGCATGATCAGTCATGTGATACGTGTGTGATCAGCCACATGATCAGTGCATGATATCCACGTGATCAGTGCATGACAGCCACGTGATCAGTGCATGAGAGCCACGGGATCAGTGCATGATCAGTCACGTGATATATGTGTTATCAGCCACGTGATCAGTGCATGATGAGCCACGTGATCAGTGCAGGATCAGTTACGTGATCAGTGCATGATCAGTCACGTGATCAGTACATGATCAGTCACGTGAACAGTGCATGATCATTTACGTGATCTTTGCATGATCAGTCACGACAGTGCATATGGTTGCTACGTGATCATTCCATGACGAGCCACGCGAGCAGTGCATGATAGCCACGTGATCAGTGCATGTTACGTTGCAGTGCATGATCAGCCACGTGATCAGTGCATGAGTGCCACGCGATCAGTGCATGATAGTCACGTGACAGTGTGTGATCAGCCACGTGAACAGTGCATGTTCAGCACGTGATCAGTGCATGATAGCCGCGTGATCAGTGCATGATCAGTTACGTGAGCAGTGTACGATCAGCCACGTGATCAGTGCATGAGTGCCACGTGATCAGTGCATGATATGTCACGTGACAGGTGTGTGATCAGCCACGTGAACAGTGCATGTTCAGCCACGTGATCAGTGCATGATCAGTTACGTGATCAGTGCATGATCAGCCACGTGATCAGTGCATGAGAGCCACGTGATCGCATGATATGTCACGCAGTGTGATCAGCCACGTGATCAGTATCATCCACGTGATCAGTGCATGATCAGCCACGTGATCAGTGCATGATCAGTTACGTGAGCAGCGTATTATCAGCCACGTGATCAGTGCATGAGTGCCACGTGATCAGTGCATGATAGCTGCGTCACTGTGACAGTGTGTGATCAGCCACGCGAACAGTGCATGTTCAGCCACACGATCAGTGCATGATCAGTTACGTGAGCAGAGTATGATCAGCACGTGATCAGTGCATGAGTGCCACGTGATCAGTGCATGATAGTCACGTGACAGTGTGTGATCAGCCACGCGAACAGTGCATGTTCAGCCACGCGATCAGTGCATGATCAGCCACGCGGATCAGTGCATGATCAGTTACGCGAGCAGTGTATGATCAGCCACGTGATCAGTGCATGGTCAGACACGTGAACAGTGCATGCTCAGTCACGTGATCTGGGCCTGCTGAGCTGCGTGATTACTGTCTGCTCATCTGCTTGACAATTGCCAGCTGAGCTGCACGATTCCTGCCTGTCATCTGCTTGACAATTGCCAGCTGTGCTGCAATTCCTGCCTGCTCAGCTGCTTGATTATTGCCAGCTGAGCAGCATGATTCCTCACACCTGAGTTCCATGATTATTGCCTGCCGACTGTTTGATTCGTGCCTACTCAGCTCTTTGTTTATTGCCTCCAGAGGCACATGATCAGTGTATGATAGCAAACATGATCAGCGCATGATCAGTCACATGATCAGCGCCATTAAGTCACGTGATCACTACATGATGGTCATGTCCATGGATCAGTGCATGATCAGCCACGTGATCAGTGCATGATCTGTCAGAAGATTAGTGTATGATCATCCACGTGATCAGTGCATGGGCAGTCATGGGATCAGTGCATGATATAGACGCGAACAGTGCATGATCAGTCTCGTGATCAGTGCATGATAGCCACGTGATCAGTGCATGATCAGTCACCTGATGGGTGTATGATCATTCACGTGACCTGTACATGGAGCTACATGATCATTGCATGATCAGCCACGTGAGTAGTTCATGATAGCCACGTGATCACTGCATGATCAGTCATGTGATCAGTGCATGATCAGTCATGTGACCAGTACGGTAGCTGCGTGACCATGGCATGATCAGCCACGTGAGCAGTGCATGATAGCCACGTGATCAGTGCATGATCAGACACGAGATCAGTGCATGATCAGTCACGTGATCAGTGCATGATCAGCCACGTGATCAGTGCATGACCAGGCACGTGATCAGTATGACCAGCCAAGTGATCAGTGCATGATAGCCATTTGATCAGTGCATGATCAGTTACATGATCAGCAGTGTGATCAGCCACGTGATCAGTGCATGATATCCACGTGATCAGTGCATGATCAGCCACGTGATCAGTGCATGAGAGCCACGTGACCAGTGCATGATCAGTTACGTGATCATGTGTGATCAGCCACGTGATCAGTGCATGATGAGCCACGTGATCAGTGCATGATCAATTACGTGATCAGTGCATGATCAGTCACATGACCAGTACATGGTTGCTACGTGATCATGCATGAGCAGCCACGTGATCAGAGCATGATAGCCACGTGGTCAGTGCATGATCAGTCACGTGATCGCATGATGTCAGTGCGGGATCAGTGCATGATCATTTACGCGATTGCATGATCAGTCACGTACAGTATATGGTTGCTACGTGATCATTCCATGACAGCCACGCGATCAGTGCATGATAGCCACGATGTGTGCATGAGTTACGTGAGCAGAGTGATCAGCCACGTGATCAGTGCATGAGTGCCACGTGATCAGTGCATGATATGTCACGTGATCAGTGTGTGATCAGTCACGAACAGTGCATGTCCAGCCACGTGATCAGTGCATGATAGCCACGTGGTCTGCGCATGATCATCACGTGATCAGTGTAGGATCAGCCACGTGAACAGTGCATGATCAGTCACGTGATCTGGGCCTGCTGAGCTGCGTGATTACTGTCTGCTCATCTGCTTGACAATTGCCAGCTGAGCTGCACGATTCCTGCCTGTCATCTGCTTGACAATTGCCAGCTGTGCTGCATAATTCCTGCCTGCTCAGTTGCTTGATTATTGCCAGCTGAGCAGCATGATTCCTCACAGCTGAGTTCCATGATTATTGCCTGCTGACTGTTTGATTCGTGCCTACTCAGCTCTTTGTTTATTGCCTCCAGAGGCACATGATCAGTGTATGATAGCAAACATGATCAGCGCATGATCAGTCACATGATCAGCGCCATTAAGTCACGTGATCACTACATGATAGTCATGTGATCAGTCCATGCTCAGTCACGGTATCAGTGCATGATCAGCCACGTGATCAGTGCATGATCTGTCACAAGATTAGTGTATGATCATCCACGTGATCAGTGCATGGCAGTCATGTGATCAGTGCATGATATAGATGAACAGTGCATGATTAGTCTCGTGATCAGTGCATGATAGCCACGTGATCAGTGCATGATCAGTCACCTGATGGGTGTATGATCATTCACGTGACCTGTACATGGTAGCTACATGATCATTGCATGATCAGCCACGTGAGTAGTTCATGATAGCCACGTGATCACTGCATGATCAGTCACGTGATCAGTGCATGATCAGCCACGTGATCAGTGCATGACCAGCCACGTGATCAGTGCATGCTCAGTCACGTGATCAGTGCATGATCAGTTCCATGTGATCAGTGTGCATGATCAGACACGTGATCAGTGCATGATCAGCCACATGATCAGTGCATGATCAATTACGTGATCAGTGCATGATCAGTTACGTGATCAGTACATGAAGCCAGATCAGTGCATGATCAGCCACGTGATCAGTGCATGATAGCCACGTGATCAGTGCATGCTGATAGCCACGTGATCAGTGCATGATCAGTCATGTGATAGTGCATGATCAGCCACATGATCAGTGCATGATATCCACGTGATCAGTGCATGATCAGCCACGTGATCAGTGCATGAGCAGCCACGGGATCAGTGCATGATCAGTCACGTGATACAGTGTGATCAGCCACGTGATCAGTGCATGATGAGCCACGTGATCAGTGCAGGATCATTACGTGATCAGTGCATGATCAGTCACGTGACCAGTACATGGTTGCTACGTGATCAGTGCATGATCAGCCACGTGAGCAGAGCATGATAGCCACGTGGTCAGTGCATGATCAGTCACGTGATCAGTGCATGATCAGTCACGTGAACAGTGCATGATCATTTACGTGATCTTTGCATGATCAGTCACGTTACAGTATATGGTTGCTACGTGATCATTCCATGATCAGCCACGTGAGCAGTGCATGATAGCCACGTGATGTGTGCATGAGTTACGTGAGCAGAGTATGATCAGCCACGTGATCAGTGCATGAGTGCCACGTGATCAGTGCATGATATGTCACGTGACAGGTGTGTGATCAGCCACGTGATCAGTGCATGATCAGCCACGTGATCAGTGCATGATAGCACGATCAGTGCATGATCAGTTACGTGATCAGTGTATGATCAGCCACGTGATCAGTGCATGATCAGACACGTAGATCAGTGTATGATCAGCCACGTGATCAGTGCATGATATCACGTGATCAGTGCATGATCAGTCACGTGATCAGTGCATAAGTCACGTGATCAGTGCATGATCAGTCACGTGATCAGTCCATGATCAGTCACGGATCAGTGCATGATCAGCCACGTGATCAGTGCATGATCTGTCACATGATCAGTGTATGATCATCCACGTGATCAGTGCATGGGCAGTCATGTGATCAGTGCATGATATAGACGTGATCAGTGCATGATCAGTCTCGTGATCAGTGCATGATACACGTGATCAGTGCATGATCAGTCACCTGATGGGTGTATGATCATTCACGTGACCGTACGGTAGCTAGCATGATCATTGCATGATCAGCCACGTGAGTAGTGCATGATAGCCACGTGATCAGTGCATGATCAGTCACGTGATCAGTGCATGATCAGTCACGTGATCAGTGCATGTAGCACGTGATCATGCATGATCAGCCACGTGATCAGTGCATGATCAGCCTGATCGCGTGATCCACGATCAGTGCATGATCAGTCACGATCAGTGCATGATCACACGTGATCAGTGCATGATCAGTCACGTGATCAGTGTATATGTCAGCCACGTGATCAGTATAGCCGTGATCAGTGCATGATCAGTCACGTGATCAGTGCATGATCAGCCACGTGATCAGTGCATGATCAGCCACGTGATCAGTGCGATCAGTACGTCAGTGCATGATCAGCCACGCACAGTCATTGTACATGTGATCAGTGCATGATCAGCCACGTGATCAGTGCATGATCAGCCATGTGACGCATGATAGCCACGATCAGTGCATGATCAGTCACGTGACAGTATGTGATCAGCCACGTGATCAGTGCATGATAGCCACGTGATCAGTGCATGATCAGCACGTGATCAGCATGATCAGCCACACGTGATCAGTGCATGATCAGTCACGTGATAGTGTGATCAGCCACGTGATCAGTGCATGATCAGCCACGTGATCAGTGCATGATCACTGATGATCAGTGTGATCAGTCACGTGATCAGTGCATGGTAGCCACGTGATCAGTGCATGATCAGCCACGTGATCAGTGCATGATAGCCACGTGATCAGTGCATGATCAGTCACGTGATCAGTGCATGATCAGCCACGTGAACAGTGCATGCTCAGTCACGTGATCTGGGCCTGCTGAGCTATGTGATTACTGTCTGCTCATCTGCTTGACAATTGCCAGCTGAGCTGCACGATTCCTGCTGTCATCTGCTTGACAATTGCCAGCTGTGCTGCGTAATCTGCCTGCTCAGCTGCTTGATTATTGCCAGCTGAGCAGCATGATTCCTCACACCTGAGTTCCATGATTATTGCCTGCTGACTGTTTGATTCGTGCCTCTCAGCTCTTTGTTTATTGCCTCCAGAGGCACATGATCAGTGTATGATAGCAAACATGATCAGCGCATGATCAGTCACATGATCAGTGCCATTAAGTCACGTGATCACTACATGATAGTCATGTGATCAGTCCATGCTCAGTCACGGTATCAGTGCATGATCAGCCACGTGATCAGTGCATGATCGTCACATGATTAGTGTATGATCATCCACGTGATCAGTGCATGGGCAGTCATGTGATCAGTGCATGATATAGACGTGATCAGTGCATGATCAGCTCCGTGATCAGTGCATGATCAGTCACGTGATCAGTGGCGATCAGCCACGTGATCAGTGCATGATCAGCCACGTGATCAGTGCATGATCAGTCACGTGATCAGTGCATGATCAGTCACGTGATCAGTGCATGATAGCCACGTGATCATTGCATGATCAGCCACGTGATCAGTGCATGATAGCCACGTGATCAGTGCATGATCAGCCACGTGATCAGTGCATGATCAGCCACGTGATCAGTGCATGATCATACGTGATCAGTGCATGATCAGTCACGTGATCAGTGCATGATAGCACGTGATCAGTGCATGATCAGCCACGTGATCAGTGCATGATAGCCACGTGATCAGTGCATGATCAGTCATGTGATCAGTGCATGATCACAGTGATCAGTGCATGATCAGCCACGTGATCAGTGCATGATCAGCCATGATCAGTGCATGATCAGTTACGTGATCAGTGCATGATCAGCACGTGACCAGTACATGGTAGCTACGTGATCAGTGCATGATCAGCCACGTGATCAGTGCATGATAGCCACGTGATCAGTGCATGATAGCCACGTGATCAGTGCATGATCAGTCATGTGATACGTGTGATCAGCCACGTGATCAGTGCATGATATCCACGTGATCAGTGCATGACAGCCACGTGATCAGTGCATGAGAGCCACGGATCAGTGCATGATCAGTCACGTGATACATGTGTGATCAGCCACGTGATCAGTGCATGATGAGCCACGTGATCAGTGCAGGATCATTACGTGATCAGTGCATGATCAGTCACGTGACCAGTACATGGTTGCCACGTGATCGTTGCATGATCAGCCACGTGAGCAGAGCATGATAGCCACGTGATCAGTGCATGATCAGTACGTGACAGTGCATGATCATTTACGTGATCTTTGCATGATCAGTCACGTACCAGTATATGGTTGCTACGTGATCATTCCATGATCAGCCACATGATCAGTGCATGATAGCCACGTGATGTGTGCATGATAAGTTACGTGAGCAGAGTATGATCAGCCACGTGATCAGTGCATGAGTGCCACGTGATCAGTGCATGATATGTCACGTGACAGGTGTGTGATCAGCCACGTGAACAGTGCATGTTCAGCCATGATCAGTGCATACACACGTGATCAGTGCATGATCAGCCACGTGATCAGTGCATGGTCAGACACGTGAACAGTGTATGATCAGCCACGTGATCAGTGCATGATATCCAAGTGATCAGTGCATGATCATCACGTGATCAGTGTATGATCAGCCACGTGAACAGTGCATGCTCAGTCACGTGATCTGGGCCTGCTGAGCTGCGTGATTACTGTCTGCTCATCTGCTTGACAATTGCCAGCTGAGCTGCACGATTCCTGCCTGTCATCTGCTTGACAATTGCCAGCTGTGCTGCGTAATTCCTGCCTGCTCAGCTGCTTGATTATTGCCAGCTGAGCAGCATGATTCCTCACACCTGAGTTCCATGATTATTGCCTGCTGACTGTTTGATTCGTGCCTACTCAGCTCTTTGTTTATTGCCTCCAGAGGCACATGATCAGTGTATGATAGCAAACATGATCAGCGCATGATCAGTCACATGATCAGCGCCATTAAGTCACGTGATCACTACATGATAGTCATGTGATCAGTCCATGCTCAGTCACGGTATCAGTGCATGATCAGCCACGTGATCAGTGCATGATCTGTCACATGATTAGTGTATGATCATCCACGTGATCAGTGCATGCAGTCATGTGATCAGTGCATGATCAGTCATGTGATCAGTGCATGATCAGCCACGTGATCAGTGCATGATAGCCACGTGATCAGTGCATGATCAGCCACGTGATGGGTGTATGATCAGTCACGTGATCAGTGCATGGTAGCTACGTGATCATGCATGATCAGCCACGTGATCAGTGCATGATAGCCACGTGATCAGTGCATGATCAGTCACGTGATCAGTGCATGATCAGTCATGTGACCAGTACATGGTAGCTACGTGATCATGCATGATCAGCCACGTGAGCAGTGCATGATAGCCACGTGATCAGTGCATGATCAGACACGTGATCAGTGCATGATCAGTCACGTGATCAGTGCATGATCAGCCACGTGATCAGTGCATGATCAGCCACGTGATCAGTGCATGTCAGTACGTGATCAGTGCATGATAGCCACGTGATCAGTGCATGATAGTCGTGATGTGCATGATCAGCCACGTGAGCAGAGTATGATCAGCCACGTGATCAGTGCATGATCAGCCACGTGATCAGTGCATGATCAGTCACGTGACAGTGCGATCAGCACGTGATTGTGCATGATCAGCCACGTGATCAGTGCATGATAGCCACGTGATCAGTGCATGATCAGTCACGTGATCAGTGCATGATCAGCCACGTGATCAGTGCATGATCAGCCACGTGATCAGTGCATGATCACCACGTGATCAGTGCATGATAGTCACGTGACAGTGCATGATCAGCACGTGATCAGTGCATGATCAGCCACGTGATCAGTGCATGATAGCCACGTGATCAGTGCATGATCAGCCACGTGATCAGTGCATGATCAGCCATAAGATAGTGCATGATCAGCCACGTGATCAGTGCATGATAGCCACGTGATCAGCATGATCAGCCACGTGATCAGTGCATGATCATCACGTGATCAGTGCATGATCGCGTCAACAGTGCATGCTCAGCACGTGATCAGTGCTGAGCCACGTGATCAGTGCATGATCAGCCACGATCAGTGCATGATCAGCCACGTGATCACTGCATGGTCAGCCATGTGATCAGTGCATGATCAGCCACGTGATCAGTGCATGATAGCCACGTGATCAGTGCATGATCAGTCACATGATCAGTGTATGATCAGCCACGTGATCAGTGCATGCTCAGTCACGTGATCAGGGCATGATAGCGTGATTCTGTGCACATCTGTGACACGTGATGAGCTGCACGATTCCTGCCTGATCATCTGCTTGATCAATTGCCAGATGTGGTGCATAATCATGCATGATCAGTGCATGATTAGCCACTGATCAGCATGATCCTCCACCTGATCATGCATTGCCTGCTGACTGTGATCAGTGCATGATCAGACGTGATCAGTGCCTGAGAGGCACGTGATCAGTGCATGATAGCACGTGATCAGTGCATGATCAGTCACGTGATCAGTGCATGAAGTCACGTGATCAGTGCATGATAGTCATGATCAGTGCATGATCAGCCACGTGATCAGTGCATGATAGCCACGTGATCAGTGCATGATCAGTCACATGATCAGTGCATGATCATCCACGTGATCAGTGCATGGCAGTCACGTGATCAGTGCATGATAGCCACGTGATCAGTGCATGATCAGCCACGTGATCAGTGCATGATCGTCACGTGATCAGTGCATGATCAGTCACGTGATCAGTGCATGATCAGCCACGTGATCAGTGCATGATCACCACGTGATCAGTGCATGATCAGTCACGTGATCAGTGCATGATCAGGCACGTGATCAGTGCATGATCAGCCACGTGATCAGTGCATGATCAGCCACGTGATCAGTGCATGATCAGCCACGTGATCAGTGCATGATCAGTCACGTGATCAGTGCATGATCAGTCACGTGATCAGTGCATGATCAGCCACGTGATCAGTGCATGATCAGCCACGTGATCAGTGCATGATCAGCCACGTGATCAGTGCATGATAGCCACGTGTCAGTGCATGATCAGCACGTGATCAGTGCATGATCAGCCACGTGATCAGTGCATGATAGCCACGTGATCAGTGCATGATAGCCACGTGATCAGTGCATGATCAGTCATGTGATACGCAGATCAGCCACGTGATCAGTGCATGATAGCCACGATCAGTGCATGAGAGCCACGTGATCAGTGCATGATCAGTCACGTGATACATGTGTGATCAGCCACGTGATCAGTGCATGATGAGCCACGTGATCAGTGCAGGATCAATTACGTGATCAGTGCATGATCAGTCACGTGACCAGTACATGGTTGCTACGTGATCGTTGCATGATCAGCCACGTGAGCAGAGCATGATAGCCACGTGATCAGTGCATGATCAGTCACGTGATCAGTACATGATCAGTCACGTGAACAGTGCATGATCATTTACGTGATCTGTGCATGATCAGTCACGTGACCAGTATATGGTTGCTACGTGATCATTCCATGACGAGCCACGTGAGCAGTGCATGATAGCCACGTGATGTGTGCATGAGTTACGTGAGCAGAGTATGATCAGCCACGTGATCAGTGCATGAGTGCCACGTGATCAGTGCATGATATGTCACGTGACAGGTGTGTGATCAGCCACGTGAACAGTGCATGTTCAGCCACGTGATCAGTGCATGATAGCCACGTGATCAGTGCATGATCAGTTACGTGAGCAGTGTATGATCAGCCACGTGATCAGTGCATGGTCAGACACGTGAACAGTGTATGATCAGCCACGTGATCAGTGCATGATATCCAAGTGATCAGTGCATGATCATCACGTGATCAGTGTATGATCAGCCACGTGAACAGTGCATGCTCAGTCACGTGATCTGGGCCTGCTGAGCTGCGTGATTACTGTCTGCTCATCTGCTTGACAATTGCCAGCTGAGCTGCACGATTCCTGCCTGTCATCTGCTTGACAATTGCCAGCTGTGCTGCGTAATTCCTGCCTGCTCAGCTGCTTGATTATTGCCAGCTGAGCAGCATGATTCCTCACACCTGAGTTCCATGATTATTGCCTGCTGACTGTTTGATTCGTGCCTACTCAGCTCTTTGTTTATTGCCTCCAGAGGCACATGATCAGTGTATGATAGCAAACATGATCAGCGCATGATCAGTCACATGATCAGCGCCATTAAGTCACGTGATCACTACATGATAGTCATGTGATCAGTCCATGCTCAGTCACGGTATCAGTGCATGATCAGCCACGTGATCAGTGCATGATCTGTCACAAGATTAGTGTATGATCATCCACGTGATCAGTGCACGGGCAGTCATGTGATCAGTGCATGATATAGACGTGAACAGTGCATGATCAGTCCCGTGATCAGTGCATGATAGCCACGTGATCAGTGCATGATCAGTCACCTGATGGGTGTATGATCATTCACGTGACCTGTACATGGTAGCTACATGATCATTGCATGATCAGCCACGAGTAGTTCATGATAGCCACGCGATCACTGCATGATCAGTCACGTGATCAGTGCATGATCAGTCATGTGACCAGTACATGGTAGCTGCGTGATCATGGCATGATCAGCCACGTGAGCAGTGCATGATAGCCACGCGATCAGTGCATGATCAGACCAGATCAGTGCATGATCAGTCACGTGATCAGTGCATGATCAGCCACGTGATCAGTGCATGACCAGGCACGTGATCAGTGTATGTCCAGCCAAGTGATCAGTGCATGATAGCCACGTGATCAGTGCATGATCAGTCACGTGATCAGTGCATGATCAGTTATGTGATCAGTGTATGATCAGCCACGTGATCAGTGCATGATTAGCCACATGATCAGTGCATGATCAATTACGTGATCAGTGCATGATCAGTCACGTGACCAGTACATGGTAGCTACGTGATCATTGCCTGATCAGCCACATGATCAGTGCATGATAGCCACGTGATCAGTGCATGATAGCCACGTGATCAGTGCATGATCAGTCATGTGATACGTGTGTGATCAGCCACGTGATCAGTGCATGATATCCACGTGATCAGTGCATGACAGCCACGTGATCAGTGCATGAGAGCCACGGGATCAGTGCATGATCAGTCACGTGATACATGTGTGATCAGCCACGTGATCAGTGCATGATGAGCCACGTGATCAGTGCAGGATCAATTACGTGATCAGTGCATGATCAGTCACGTGACCAGTACATGGTTGCTACGTGATCGTTGCATGATCAGCCACGTGAGCAGAGCATGATAGCCACGTGGTCAGTGCATGATCAGTCACGTGATCAGTACATGATCAGTCACGTGAACAGTGCATGATCATTTACGTGATCTTTGCATGATCAGTCACGTTAGTATATGGTTGCTACGTGATCATTCCATGACGAGCCACGTGAGCAGTGCATGATAGCCACGTGATGTGTGCATGAGTTACGTGAGCAGAGTATGATCAGCCACGTGATCAGTGCATGAGTGCCACGTGATCAGTGCATGATATGTCACGTGACAGGTGTGTGATCAGCCACGTGAACAGTGCATGTTCAGCCACGTGATCAGTGCATGATAGCCACGTGATCAGTGCATGATCAGTTACGTGAGCAGTGTATGATCAGCCACGTGATCAGTGCATGGTCAGATACGTGAACAGTGTATGATCAGCCACGTGATCAGTGCATGATATCCAAGTGATCAGTGCATGATCATCACGTGATCAGTGTATGATCAGCCACGTGAACAGTGCATGCTCAGTCACGTGATCTGGGCCTGCTGAGCTGCGTGATTACTGTCTGCTCATCTGCTTGACAATTGCCAGCTGAGCTGCACGATTCCTGCCTGTCATCTGCTTGACACTTGCCAGCTGTGCTGCGTAATTCCTGCCTGCTCAGCTGCTTGATTATTGCCAGCTGAGCAGCATGATTCCTCACACCTGAGTTCCATGATTATTGCCTGCTGACTGTTTGATTCGTGCCTACTCAGCTCTTTGTTTATTGCCTCCAGAGGCACATGATCAGTGTATGATAGCAAACATGATCAGTCACATGATCAGCGCCATTAAGTCACGTGATCACTACATGATAGTCATGTGATCAGTCCATGCTCAGTCACGGTATCAGTGCATGATCAGCCACGTGATCAGTGCATGATCTGTCACAAGATTAGTGTATGATCATCCACGTGATCAGTGCATGGCAGTCATGTGATCAGTGCATGATATAGACGTGAACAGTGCATGATCAGTCTCGTGATCCGTGCATGATAGCCACGTGATCAGTGCATGATCAGTCACCTGATGGGTGTATGATCATTCACGTGACCTGTACATGGTAGCTACATGATCATTGCATGATCAGCCACGTGAGTAGTTTATGATAGCCACGTGATCACTGCATGATCAGTCACGCGATCAGCGCATGATCAGTCATGTGACCAGTACATGGTAGCTGCGTGATCATGGCATGATCAGCCACGTGAGCAGTGCATGATAGCCACGTGATCAGTGCATGATCAGTCACGTGATCAGTGCATGATCAGTCACGTGATCAGTGCATGATCAGCCACGTGATCAGTGCATGATCAGTCACGTGATCAGTGCATGATCAGCCACGTGATCAGTGCATGACCAGGCACGTGATCAGTGTATGTCAGCCACGTGATCAGTGCATGATAGCCACGTGATCAGTGCATGATCAGTCACGTGATCAGTGCATGATAGTTACGTGATCAGTGCATGATCAGCCACGTGATCAGTGCATGATCAGCCACGTGATCAGTGCATGATCAATTACGTGATCAGTGCATGATCAGTCACGTGATCAGTGCATGATCAGCCACGTGATCAGTGCATGATCAGCCACGTGATCAGTGCATGATAGCCACGTGATCAGTGCATGATCAGGCACGTGATCAGTGTATGATCAGCCGCGATCAGTGCATGATAGCCACGTGATCAGTGCATGATCAGTCACGTGATCAGTGCATGATCAGTCACGTGATCAGTGTGATCAGCCACGTGATCAGTGCATGATCAGCCACGTGATCAGTGCATGATCAATTACGTGATCAGTGCATGATCAGTCACGTGACCAGTACATGGTAGCTACGTGATCATTGCCTGATAAGCCACGTGATCAGTGCATGATAGCCACGTGATCAGTGCATGATAGCCACGTGATCAGTGCATGATCAGTCATGTGATATGCATGATCAGCCACGTGATCAGTGCATGATATCCACGTGATCAGTGCATGACAGCCACGTGATCAGTGCATGAGAGCCACGGGATCAGTGCATGATCAGTCACGTGATACATGTGTGATCAGCCACGTGATCAGTGCATGATGAGCCACGTGATCAGTGCAGGATCAATTACGTGATCAGTGCATGATCAGTCACGTGACCAGTACATGGTTGCTCGTGATCGGTGCATGATCAGCCACGGGAGCAGTGCATGATAGCCACGTGGTCAGTGCATGATCAGTCACGTGATCAGTACATGATCAGTCACGCGAACAGTGCATGATCATTACGTGATCTTTGCATGATCAGTCACGTTACCAGTATATGGTTGCTCACGTGATCATTCCATGACGCAGCCACGTGAGCAGTGCATGATAGCCATGATGATTGTGCATGATTGATACGTGAGCAGAGTATGATCAGCCACGTGATCAGTGCATGAGTGATCAGCGTGATCAGTGCATGATATGTCACGTGATCAGTGTGTGATCAGCCACGTGAACAGTGCATGTTCAGCCACGTGATCAGTGCATGATAGCCACGTGATCAGTGCATGATCAGTTACGTGAGCAGTGTATGATCAGCCACGTGATCAGTGCATGGTCACACGTGAACAGTATGATCAGACGTGATCAGTGCATGATATCCGTGATCAGTGCATGATCATCACGTGATCAGTGTATGATCAGCCACGTGAACAGTGCATGCTCAGTCACGTGATCTGGCCTGCTGAGCTGCGTGATTACTGTCTGCTCATCTGCTTGACAATTGCCAGCTGAGCTGCACGATTCCTGCCTGTCATCTGCTTGACAATTGCCAGCTGTGCTGCGTAATCCTGCCTGCTCAGCTGCTTGATTATTGCCAGCTGAGCAGCATGATTCCTCACACCGTGTTCCATGATTATTGCCTGCTGACTGTTTGATTCGTGCCTACTCAGCTCTTTGTTTATTGCCTCCAGAGGCACATGATCAGTGTATGATAGCAAACATGATCAGCGCATGATCAGTCACATGATCAGCGCCATTAAGTCACGTGATCACTACATGATAGTCATGTGATCAGTCCATGCTCAGTCACGTATCAGTGCATGATCAGCCACGTGATCAGTGCATGATCTGTCACAAGATTAGTGTATGATCATCCACGTGATCAGTGCACGGCAGTCATGTGATCAGTGCATGATATAGACGTGAACAGTGCATGATCAGTCTCGTGATCAGTGCATGATAGCCACGTGATCAGTGCATGATCAGTCACCTGATGGGTGTATAATCATTCACGTGACCTGTACATGGTAGCCACATGATCATTGCATGATCAGCCACGTGAGTAGTTCATGATAGCCACGTGATCACTGCATGATCAGTCACGTGATCAGTGCATGATCAGTCATGTGACCAGTACATGGTAGCTGCGTGATCATGGCATGATCAGCCACGTGAGCAGTGCATGATAGCCACGTGATCAGTGCATGATCAGACACGTGATCAGTGCATGATCAGTCACGTGATCAGTGCATGATCAGCCACGTGATCAGTGCATGATCAGGCACGTGATCAGTGTATGTCAGCCACGTGATCAGTGCATGATAGCCACGTGATCAGTGCATGATCAGTCACGTGATCAGTGCATGATCAGTTATGATCAGTGTATGATCAGCCACGTGATCAGTGCATGATCAGCCACATGATCAGTGCATGATCAATTACGCGCTCAGTGCATGATCAGTCACGTGACCAGTACATGGTAGCACGTGATCATTGCCTGATCAGCCACATGATCAGTGCATGATAGCCACGTGATCAGTGCATGATAGCCACGTGATCAGTGCATGATCAGTCATGTGATACGTGTGTGATCAGCCACGTGATCAGTGCATGATATCCACGTGATCAGTGCATGACAGCCACGTGATCAGTGCATGAGAGCCACGGGATCAGTGCATGATCAGTCACGTGATACATGTGTGATCAGCCACGTGATCAGTGCATGATGAGCCACGTGATCAGTGCAGGATCAATACGTGATCAGTGCATGATCAGTCACGTGACCAGTACATGGTTGCTACGTGATCGCTGCATGATCAGCCACGTGAGCAGAGCATGATAGCCACGTGGTCAGTGCATGATCAGTCACGTGATCAGTACATGATCAGTCACGTGAACAGTGCATGATCATTTACGTGATCTTTGCATGATCAGTCACGTTACCAGTATATGGTTGCTACGTGATCATTCCATGACGAGCCACGTGAGCAGTGCATGATACGCGATGTGTGCATGAGTTACGTGAGCAGAGTATGATCAGCCACGTGATCAGTGCATGAGTGCCACGTGATCAGTGCATGATATGTCACGTGACAGGTGTGTGATCAGCCACGTGAACAGTGCATGTTCAGCCACGTGATCAGTGCATGATAGCCACGTGATCAGTGCATGATCAGTTACGTGAGCAGTGTATGATCAGCCACGTGATCAGTGCATGGTCAGACACGCGAACAGTGTATGATCAGCCACGTGATCAGTGCATGATATCCAAGTGATCAGTGCATGATCATCACGTGATCAGTGTATGATCAGCCACGTGAACAGTGCATGCTCAGTCACGTGATGGGCCTGCTGAGCTGCGTGATTACTGTCTGCTCATCTGCTTGACAATTGCCAGCTGAGCTGCACGATTCCTGCCTGTCATCTGCTTGACAATTGCCAGCTGTGCTGCGTAATTCCTGCCCGCTCAGCTGCTTGATTATTGCCAGCTGAGCAGCATGATTCCTCACACCTGAGTTCCATGATTATTGCCTGCTGACTGTTTGATTCGTGCCTACTCAGCTCTTTGTTTATTGCCTCCAGAGGCACATGATCAGTGCATGATAGCAAACATGATCAGCGCATGATCAGTCACATGATCAGCGCCATTAAGTCACGTGATCACTACATGATAGTCATGTGATCAGTCCATGCTCAGTCACGGTATCAGTGCATGATCAGCCACGTGATCAGTGCATGATCTGTCACAAGATTAGTGTATGATCATCCACGTGATCAGTGCACGTGCAGTCATGTGATCAGTGCATGATATAGACGTGAACAGTGCATGATCAGTCTCGTGATCAGTGCATGATAGCCACGTGATCAGTGCATGATCAGTCACCTGATGGGTGTATGATCATTCACGTGACCTGTACATGGTAGCTACATGATCATTGCATGATCAGCCACGTGAGTAGTGCATGATAGCCACGTGATCACTGCATGATCAGTCACGTGATCAGTGCATGATCAGTCATGTGACCAGTACATGGTAGCTCGTGATCATGGCATGATCAGCCACGTGAGCAGTGCATGATAGCCACGTGATCAGTGCATGATCAGACACGTGATCAGTGCATGATCAGTCACGTGATCAGTGCATGATCAGCCACGTGATCAGTGCATGATCAGCACGTGATCAGTGCATGATCAGTCACGTGATCAGTGCATGATCAGTTACGTGATCAGTGCATGATCAGCCACGTGATCAGTGCATGATCAGCCACGTGATCAGTGCATGATCAATTACGCGATCAGTGCATGATCAGTCACGTGACCAGTACATGGTAGCTACGTGATCAGTGCATGATCAGCCACGTGATCAGTGCATGATAGCCACGTGATCAGTGCATGATCAGTCATGTGATACGTGCATGATCAGCCACGTGATCAGTGCATGATATCCACGTGATCAGTGCATGACAGCCACGTGATCAGTGCATGAGAGCCACGTGATCAGTGCATGATCAGTCACGTGATACATGTGTGATCAGCCACGTGATCAGTGCATGATCAGCCACGTGATCAGTGCATGATCAGTCACGTGACCAGTACATGGTTGCTACGTGATCGTGCATGATCAGCCACGTGAGCAGAGCATGATAGCCACGTGATCAGTGCATGATCAGTCACGTGATCAGTACATGATCAGTCACGCGAACAGTGCATGATCATTTACGTGATCTTTGCATGATCAGTCACGTGACCAGTATATGGTTGCTACGTGATCATTCCATGACGAGCCACGTGAGCAGTGCATGATAGCCACGTGATGTGTGCATGAGTTACGTGAGCAGAGTATGATCAGCCACGTGATCAGTGCATGAGTGCCACGTGATCAGTGCATGATATGTCACGTGACAGGTGTGTGATCAGCCACGTGAACAGTGCATGTTCAGCCACGTGATCAGTGCATGATAGCCACGCGATCAGTGCATGATCAGTTACGTGAGAAGTGTATGATCAGCCACGTGATCAGTGCATGGTCAGACACGTGAACAGTGTATGATCAGCCACGCGATCAGTGCATGATATCCAAGTGATCAGTGCATGATCATCACGTGATCAGTGTATGATCAGCCACGTGAACAGTGCATGCTCAGTCACGTGATCTGGGCCTGCTGAGCTGCGTGATTACTGTCTGCTCATCTGCTTGACAATTGCCAGCTGAGCTGCACGATTCCTGCCTGTCATCTGCTTGACAATTGCCAGCTGTGCTGCATAATTCCTGCCTGCTCAGCTGCTTGATTATTGCCAGCTGAGCAGCATGATTCCTCACACCTGAGTTCCATGATTATTGCCTGCTGACTGTTTGATTCGTGCCTACTCAGCTCTTTGTTTATTGCCTCCAGAGGCACATGATCAGTGCATGATAGCAAACATGATCAGCGCATGATCAGTCACATGATCAGTGCCATTAAGCCACGTGATCACTACATGATAGTCATGTGATCAGTCCATGCTCAGTCACGGTATCAGTGCATGATCAGCCACGTGATCAGTGCATGATCTGTCACAAGATTAGTGTATGATCATCCACGTGATCAGTGCATGGGCAGTCATGTGATCAGTGCATGATATAGACGTGATCAGTGCATGATCAGTCTCGTGATCAGTGCATGATAGCCACGTGATCAGTGCATGATCAGTCACCTGATGGGTGTATGATCATTCACGTGACCTGTACATGGTAGCTACATGATCATTGCATGATCAGCCACGTGAGTAGTGCATGATAGCCACGTGATCACTGCATGATCAGTCACGTGATCAGTGCATGATCAGTCATGTGACCAGTACATGGTAGTTGCGTGATCATGGCATGATCAGCCACGTGAGCAGTGCATGATCCACGTGATCAGATCAGCATGATCAACACGTGATCAGTGCATGATCAGCCACGTGATCAGTGCATGACCAGGCACGTGATCAGTGTATGTCCAGCCGTGATCAGTGCATGATAGCCACGTGATCAGTGCATGATCAGTCACGTGATCAGTGCATGATCAGTCGTGTGATCAGTGCATGATCAGCCACGTGATCAGTGCATGATCAGCCACATGATCAGTGCATGATCAATACGTGATCAGTGCATGATCAGCCACGCGACCAGTACATGGTAGCTACGTGATCATTGCATGATCAGCCACGTGATCAGTGCATGATAGCCACGTGATCAGTGCATGATAGCCACGTGATCAGTGCATGATCAGTCATGTGATACGTGTGATCAGCCACGTGATCAGTGCATGATATCCACGTGATCAGTGCATGACAGCCACGTGATCAGTGCATGAGAGCCACGTGATCAGTGCATGATCAGTCACGTGATACATGTGATCAGCCACGTGATCAGTGCATGATGAGCCACGTGATCAGTGCATGATCAATACGTGATCAGTGCATGATCAGTCACGTGACCAGTACATGGTTGCCACGTGATCGTGCATGATCAGCCACGTGAGCAGTGCATGATAGCCACGTGATCAGTGCATGATCAGTCACGTGATCAGTGCATGATCAGTCACGTGAACAGTGCATGATCATTTACGTGATCAGTGCATGATCAGTCACGTACAGTATATGGTTGCTACGTGATCATTCCATGACAGCCACGTGATCAGTGCATGATAGCCGTGATGTGTGCATGAGTTACGTGATCAGTGTATGATCAGCCACGTGATCAGTGCATGAGTGCCACGTGATCAGTGCATGATATGTCACGTGACAGGTGTGTGATCAGCCACGTGATCAGTGCATGATCAGCCACGTGATCAGTG
Source organism: Bos javanicus (assembly GCF_032452875.1). Taxonomy (NCBI): domain Eukaryota; kingdom Metazoa; phylum Chordata; class Mammalia; order Artiodactyla; family Bovidae; genus Bos; species Bos javanicus. Next base: position 50,848 of record NW_026894626.1, on the reverse strand, counting down.
CATGATAGCCACGTGATCAGTGCATGATCAGTCACGTGATCAGTGCATGATCAGCCACGTGATCAGTGCATGATCAGACACGTGATCAGTGCATGATCAGCCACGTGATCAGTGCATGATATCCACGTGATCAGTGCATGATCAGCCACGTGATCAGTGCATGATCAGCCACGTGATCAGTGCATGATCAGTCACGTGATCATGTGTGATCAGCCACGTGATCAGTGCATGATCAGCCACGTGATCAGTGCATGATCAATCACGTGATCAGTGCATGATCAGTCACGTGATCAGTGCATGATCAGCCACGTGATCAGTGCATGATCAGCCAGATCAGTGCATGATCAGTCGCGATCAGTGCATGATCAGTCACGTGATCAGTACATGGTAGCTCACGTGATCATTGCATGATCAGCCACGTGATCAGTGCATGATAGCCACGTGATCAGTGCATGATAGCCACGTGATCAGTGCATGATCAGTCATGTGATACGTGATCAGCCACGTGATCAGTGCATGATATCCACGTGATCAGTGCATGACAGCCACGTGATCAGTGCATGAGAGCCACGTGATCAGTGCATGATCAGTCACGTGATACATGTGTGATCAGCCACGTGATCAGTGCATGATGAGCCACGTGATCAGTGCAGGATCAATTACGTGATCAGTGCATGATCAGTCACGTGACCAGTACATGGTTGCTACGTGATCGTTGCATGATCAGCCACGTGAGCAGAGCATGATAGCCACGTGATCAGTGCATGATCAGTCACGTGATCAGTACATGATCAGTCACGTGAACAGTGCATGATCATTTACGTGATCTGTGCATGATCAGTCACGTGACCAGTATATGGTTGCTACGTGATCATTCCATGACGAGCCACGTGAGCAGTGCATGATAGCCACGTGATGTGTGCATGAGTTACGTGAGCAGAGTATGATCAGCCACGTGATCAGTGCATGAGTGCCACGTGATCAGTGCATGATATGTCACGTGACAGGTGTGTGATCAGCCACGTGAACAGTGCATGTTCAGCCACGTGATCAGTGCATGATAGCCACGTGATCAGTGCATGATCAGTTACGTGAGCAGTGTATGATCAGCCACGTGATCAGTGCATGGTCAGACACGTGAACAGTGTATGATCAGCCACGTGATCAGTGCATGATATCCAAGTGATCAGTGCATGATCATCACGTGATCAGTGTATGATCAGCCACGTGAACAGTGCATGCTCAGTCACGTGATCTGCCTGCTGAGCTGCGTGATTACTGTCTGCTCATCTGCTTGACAATTGCCAGCTGAGCTGCACGATTCCTGCCTGTCATCTGCTTGACAATTGCCAGCTGTGCTGCGTAATTCCTGCCTGCTCAGCTGCTTGATTATTGCCAGCTGAGCAGCATGATTCCTCACACCTGAGTTCCATGATTATTGCCTGCTGACTGTTTGATTCGTGCCTACTCAGCTCTTTGTTTATTGCCTCCAGAGGCACATGATCAGTGTATGATAGCAAACATGATCAGCGCATGATCAGTCACATGATCAGCGCCATTAAGTCACGTGATCACTACATGATAGTCATGTGATCAGTCCATGCTCAGTCACGGTATCAGTGCATGATCAGCCACGTGATCAGTGCATGATCTGTCACAAGATTAGTGTATGATCATCCACGTGATCAGTGCATGGGCAGTCATGTGATCAGTGCATGATATAGACGTGATCAGTGCATGATCAGTCCTGTGATCAGTGCATGATCAGCCACGTGATCAGTGCATGATCAGTCACGTGATCAGTGCATGATCAGTCACGTGACCAGTACATGGTAGCTACGTGATCATTGCATGATCAGCCACGTGATCAGTGCATGATAGCCACGTGATCAGTGCATGATCAGCCACGTGATCAGTGCATGATAGCCACGTGATCAGTGCATGATCAGTCACGTGATCATGTGTGATCAGCCACGTGATCAGTGCATGATGAGCCACGTGATCAGTGCATGATCAGCCACGTGATCAGTGCATGATCAGTCACGTGACAGTACATGGTTGCTACGTGATCGTGCATGATCAGCCACGTGAGCAGTATGATAGCCACGTGATCAGTGCATGATCAGTCACGTGATCCATGATCAGTCACGTGTCAGTGCATGATCATTTACGTGATCAGTGCATGATCAGTCACGTGACAGTATATGGGCTACGTGATCATTCCATGACAGTCACGTGATCAGTGCATGATAGCCACGTGTGTGTGCATGAGTTACGTGATCAGTGTATGATCAGCCACGTGATCAGTGCATGAGTGCCACGTGATCAGTGCATGATAGTCACGTGACAGTGTGTGATCAGCCACGTGATCAGTGCATGGTCAGACACGTGATCAGTGTATGATCAGCCACGTGATCAGTGCATGATATCCGTGATCAGTGCATGATCATCACGTGATCAGTGTATGATCAGCCACGTGAACAGTGCATGCTCAGTCACGTGATCAGGCCTGCTGAGCTGCGTGATTACTGTCTGCTCATCTGCTTGACAATTGCCAGCTGAGCTGCACGATTCCTGCCTGTCATCTGCTTGACAATTGCCAGCTGTGCTGCGTAATTCCTGCCTGCTCAGCTGCTTGATTATTGCCAGCTGAGCAGCATGATTCCTCACACCTGAGTTCCATGATTATTGCCTGCTGACTGTTTGATTCGTGCCTACTCAGCTCTTTGTTTATTGCCTCCAGAGGCACATGATCAGTGTATGATAGCAAACATGATCAGCGCATGATCAGTCACATGATCAGCGCCATTAAGTCACGTGATCACTACATGATAGTCATGTGATCAGTCCATGCTCAGTCACGGTATCAGTGCATGATCAGCCACGTGATCAGTGCATGATCTGTCACAAGATTAGTGTATGATCATCCACGTGATCAGTGCATGGCAGTCATGTGATCAGTGCATGATATAGACGTGATCAGTGCATGATCAGTCTCGTGATCAGTGCATGATAGCCACGTGATCAGTGCATGATCAGTCACCTGATGTGTATGATCATTCACGTGACCTGTACATGGTAGCTACATGATCATTGCATGATCAGCCACGTGAGTAGTGCATGATAGCCACGTGATCAGTGCATGATCAGTCACGTGATCAGTGCATGATCAGTCATGTGACCAGTACATGGTAGCACGTGATCATGCATGATCAGCCACGTGATCAGTGCATGATAGCCACGTGATCAGTGCATGATCAGACACGTGATCAGTGCATGATCAGTCACGTGATCAGTGCATGATCAGCCACGTGATCAGTGCATGACCAGTCACGTGATCAGTGCATGTCAGCACGTGATCAGTGCATGATAGCCACGTGATCAGTGCATGATCAGTCACGTGATCAGTGCATGATCAGTTACGTGATCAGTGCATGATCAGCCACGTGATCAGTGCATGATCAGCCACGTGATCAGTGCATGATCAATACGTGATCAGTGCATGATCAGTCACGTGATCAGTACATGATAGTACGTGATCATTGCATGATCAGCCACGTGATCAGTGCATGATAGCCACGTGATCAGTGCATGATAGCCACGTGATCAGTGCATGATCAGTCATGTGATAGTGTGATCAGCCACGTGATCTGCATGATACCACGTGATCAGTGCATGACAGCCACGTGATCAGTGCATGAGCCACGATCAGTGCATGATCAGTCACGTGACACATGTGTGATCAGCCACGTGATCAGTGCATGATGAGCCACGTGATCAGTGCATGATCAGATACGTGATCAGTGCATGATCAGTCACGTGATCAGTGCATGGTTGCGACGTGATCAGTGCATGATCAGCCACGTGATCAGTGCATGATAGCCAGTGATCAGTGCATGATCAGTCACGTGATCAGTGTATGATCAGCCACATGAACAGTGCATGCTCAGTCACGTGATCTGGGCCTGCTGAGCTGCGTGATTACTGTCTGCTCATCTGCTTGACAATTGCCAGCTGAGCTGCACGATTCCTGCCTGTCATCTGCTTGACAATTGCCAGCTGTGCTGCGTAATTCCTGCCTGCTCAGCTGCTTGATTATTGCCAGCTGAGCAGCATGATTCCTCACATCTGAGTTCCATGATTATTGCCTGCTGACTGTTTGATTCGTGCCTACTCAGCTCTTTGTTTATTGCCTCCAGAGGCACATGATCAGTGTATGATAGCAAACATGATCAGCGCATGATCAGTCACATGATCAGCGCCATTAAGTCACGTGATCACTACATGATAGTCATGTGATCAGTCCATGCTCAGTCACGGTATCAGTGCATGATCAGCCACGTGATCAGTGCATGATCTGTCACATGATTAGTGTATGATCATCCACGTGATCAGTGCATGGGCAGTCATGTGATCAGTGCATGATATAGACGTGATCAGTGCATGATCAGTCACGTGATCAGTGCATGATAGCCACGTGATCAGTGCATGATCAGTCACCGATGGGTGTATGATCATTCACGTGACCTGTACATGGTAGCTACATGATCATTGCATGATCAGCCACGTGAGTAGTGCATGATAGCCACGTGATCACTGCATGATCAGTCACGTGATCAGTGCATGATCAGTCATGTGACCAGCTGATGGTGCTGCGTGATCATGGCATGATCAGCCACGTGAGCAGTGCATGATAGCCACGTGATCAGTGCATGATCAGTCACAGATCAGTGCATGATCAGTCACGTGATCAGTGCATGATCATCCACGTGATCAGTGCATGATCAGTCACGTGATCAGTGCATGATCAGCCACGTGATCAGTGCATGACCAGTCACGTGATCAGTGTATGTCCAGCCAGTGATCAGTGCGTGATCAGTGCATGATCAGCCACTGATCAGTGCATGATCAATTACGTGATCAGTGCATGATCAGTCACGTGACCAGTACATGGTAGCACGTGATCATTGCCTGATCAGCCACGTGATCAGTGCATGATAGCCACGTGATCAGTGCATGATAGCCACGTGATCAGTGCATGATCAGTCATGTGATACGCAGTGATCAGCCACATGATCAGTGCATGATATCCACGTGATCAGTGCATGACAGCCACGTGATCAGTGCATGAGAGCCACGTGATCAGTGCATGATCAGTCACGTGATACATGTGTGATCAGCCACGTGATCAGTGCATGATGAGCCACGTGATCAGTGCAGGATCAATTACGTGATCAGTGCATGATCAGTCACGTGACCAGTACATGGTTGCCACGTGATCGTTGCATGATCAGCCACGTGAGCAGAGCATGATAGCCACGTGATCAGTGCATGATCAGTCACGTGATCAGTACATGATCAGTCACGTGATCAGTGCATGATCATTTACGTGATCTGCATGATCAGTCACTGATCAGTATATGGTTGCTACGTGATCATTCCATGACAGCCACGTGATCAGTGCATGATAGCCACGTGATGTGTGCATGAGTTACGTCATCAGTGCATGCGCAGTCACGTGATCAGTGCATGATAGCCACGTGATCAGTGCGTGCACAGTCCCATGATCAGCGCCTGATCAGTCACGTGATCATTGCCTGATAAACACGTGATCAGTGCATGATGAGCCATGTGATCAGTGCCGATCAGCCACGTCATCAGTGCATGCGCAGTCACGTCATCAGTGCATGATAGCCACGTGATCAGTGCATGCTCAGTCACGTGATCTGGACTTGATCAGCCACGTGATCAGTGCCTGCAGAGTCACGTGATCAGGGCCTGCTGAGCTGCGTGATTCCTGCCAGCTCATCTGCATGACAATTGCCAGCTGAGCTGCGTGATTCCTGTCGGCTCATCTGCTTGACAATTGCCAGCTGAGCTGCGTGATTCCTGCCTGGTCACGTGCTTGATTATTGCCAGTTGAGCAGCATGATTCGTCACTGCTGAGCTCCATGCTTATTGCCTGCTGATTGCGTGGTTCGTGTCTGCTCAGCTCTTTGAGTATTGCCTCCTGAGGTCCCTGTTCGGTCGCCACCTGCCGGGGACCAGCCCCAACTGATCCAGGGTATTCGAAGGAGAGATGGCCTAGGCGACTATTTATATGCTAATCAGAGATGTCAAGAATAATAGTATGAGGAGAGCTCAGTAGGAAAATTCGGTGGAGAAAAGAGACTGAGTAGCTTGGTTTACGCGGAAGACCAATCAAACTTCAAGACAAGAAGTTTGCACCACTTACGTAGGCCGCAGGCGCCCTCTCGAATAGCGAAAGGTGCCTCACCCTAGACACCTTCTCGAGTGGGTCTTAGCAGCCCAGGCATAATTAGTAAGCGTGGTGGGTTCCGCGCTCCAGATGGAGACTCAGCTGGAAGTTAAAGGGAAGAATGACAAGGAACTTTATGAATTGGAGCTGTAAGTTAACTCTTTGACAGAGAGCGAGATGGTGGTGGGGACAGCCCCAGTGAAATCAGAGGTGAGAGCACAAAGCAATACAGTAGGCAGACTCCGGTTTTTTGGGGGAGATGCTCGAGAACATCCGGGTGGACTCCTGAGGCTCGATCCCGCATTTGCGTATGCCGAGCCTCCTTCCTCATGACCTTTGTCCAGAGTGGAATGCCTCATCAGTGCATGCTCAGTCACGATATCAGTGCCTGCTCAGCCACGTGATCACTGACGGCACAGTCACGTGATCAGCGCCTCTCAGTCACGTGATCACCGTATGATAAACACGTGATCAGTGAACGACCAGCCACGTGATCACTGCATGCGCGGTCAGGTGGTCAGTTCCTGATCAGCCACCTGATCAGTGCGTGCACAGTCCCCTGATCAGCGCCTGTCAGTCACTGATCACTGCCTGATAAACACGTGATCAGTGCCCGAACAGCCACGTCATCAGTGCATGCGCAGTCACGTGATCAGTGCATGATAGCCACGTGATCAGTGCGTGCACAGTCCCATGATCAGCGCCTGTCAGTCACTGATCATTGCCTGATAAACACGTGATCAGTGCATGATGAGCCATGTGATCAGTGCCCGATCAGCTACGTCATCAGTGCATGCGCAGTCACGTCATCAGTGCATGATAGCCACGTGATCAGTGCATGCTCAGTCACGTGATCTGGACTTGATCAGCCACGTGATCAGTGCCTGCAGAGTCACGTGATCAGGGCCTGCTGAGCTGCGTGATTCCTGCCGGCTCATCTGCATGACAATTGCCAGCTGAGCTGCGTGATTCCTGTCGGCTCATCTGCTTGACAATTGCCAGCTGAGCTGCGTGATTCCTGCCTGGTCACGTGCTTGATTATTGCCAGTTGAGCAGCATGATTCGTCACTGCTGAGCTCCATGCTTATTGCCTGCTGATTGCGTGGTTCGTGTCTGCTCAGCTCTTTGAGTATTGCCTCCTGAGGTCCCTGTTCGGTCGCCACCTGCCGGGGACCAGCCCCAACTGATCCAGGGTATTCGAAGGAGAGATGGCCTAGGCGACTATTTATATGCTAATCAGAGATGTCAAGAATAATAGTATGAGGAGAGCTCAGTAGGAAAATTCGGTGGAGAAAAGAGACTGAGTAGCTTGGTTTACGCGGAAGACCAATCAAACTTCAAGACAAGAAGTTTGCACCACTTACGTAGGCCGCAGGCGCCCTCGAATAGCGAAAGGTGCCTCACCCTAGACACCTTCTCGAGTGGGTCTTAGCAGCCCAGGCATAATTAGTAAGCGTGGTGGGTTCCGCGCTCCAGATGGAGACTCAGCTGGAAGTTAAAGGGAAGAATGACAAGGAACTTTATGAATTGGAGCTGTAAGTTAACTCTTTGACAGAGAGAGCGAGATGGTGGTGGGGGACAGCCCCCAGTGAAATCAGAGGTGAGAGCACAAAGCAATACAGTAGGCAGACTCCGGTTTTTTTGGGGGGAGATGCTCGAGAATATCCGGGTGGACTCCTGAGGCTCGATCCCGCATTTGCGTATGCCGAGCCTCCTTCCTCATGACCTTTGTCCAGAGTGGAATGCCTCCCCGGCTCCCGGCACATGATCAGTGCATGCTCAGTCACGATATCAGTGCCTGCTCAGCCACGTGATCACTGACGGCACAGTCACGTGATCAGCGCCTCTCAGTCACGTGATCACCGTATGATAAACACGTGATCAGTGAACGACCAGCCACGTGATCACTGCATGCGCGGTCAGGTGGTCAGTTCCTGATCAGCCACCTGATCAGTGCGTGCACAGTCCCCTGATCAACGCCTGTCAGTCACTGATCACTGCCTGATAAACACGTGATCAGTGCCCGAACAGCCACGTCATCAGTGCATGCGCAGTCACGTGATCAGTGCATGATAGCCACGTGATCAGTGCGTGCACAGTCCCATGATCAGCGCCTGTCAGTCACTGATCATTGCCTGATAAACACATGATCAGTGCATGATGAGCCATGTGATCAGTACCCGATCAGCCACGTCATCAGTGCATGCGCAGTCACGTCATCAGTGCATGATAGCCACGTGATCAGTGCATGCTCAGTCACGTGATCTGGACTTGATCAGCCACGTGATCAGTGCCTGCAGAGTCACGTGATCAGGGCCTTCTGAGCTGCGTGATTCCTGCCGGCTCATCTGCATGACAATTGCCAGCTGAGCTGCGTGATTCCTGTCGGCTCATCTGCTTGACAATTGCCAGCTGAGCTGCGTGATTCCTGCCTGGTCACGTGCTTGATTGTTGCCAGTTGAGCAGCATGATTCGTCACTGCTGAGCTCCATGCTTATTGCCTGCTGATTGCGTGGTTCGTGTCTGCTCAGCTCTTTGAGTATTGCCTCCTGAGGTCCCTGTTCGGTCGCCACCTGCCGGGGACCAGCCCCAACTGATCCAGGGTATTCGAAGGAGAGATGGCCTAGGCGACTATTTATATGCTAATCAGAGATGTCAAGAATAATAGTATGAGGAGAGCTCAGTAGGAAAATTCGGTGGAGAAAAGAGACTGAGTAGCTTGGTTTACGCGGAAGACCAATCAAACTTCAAGACAAGAAGTTTGCACCACTTACGTAGGCCGCAGGCGCCCTCTCGAATAGCGAAAGGTGCCTCACCCTAGACACCTTCTCGAGTGGGTCTTAGCAGCCCAGGCATAATTAGTAAGCGTGGTGGGTTCCGCGCTCCAGATGGAGACTCAGCTGGAAGTTAAAGGGAAGAATGACAAGGAACTTTATGAATTGGAGCTCTAAGTTAACTCTTTGACAGAGAGAGCGAGATGGTGGTGGGGGACAGCCCCCAGTGAAATCAGAGGTGAGAGCACAAAGCAATACAGTAGGCAGACTCCGGTTTTTTGGGGGAGATGCTCGAGAACATCCGGGTGGACTCCTGAGGCTCGATCCCGCATTTGCGTATGCCGAGCCTCCTTCCTCATGACCTTTGTCCAGAGTGGAATGCCTCCCCGGCTCCCGGCACATGATCAGTGCATGCTCAGTCACGATATCAGTGCCTGCTCAGCCACGTGATCACTGACGGCACAGTCACGTGATCAGCGCCTCTCAGTCACGTGATCACCGTATGATAAACACGTGATCAGTGAGCGACCAGCCACGTGATCACTGCATGCGCGGTCAGGTGGTCAGTTCCTGATCAGCCACCTGATCAGTGCGTGCACAGTCCCCTGATCAGCGCCTGTCAGTCACTGATCACTGCCTGATAAACACGTGATCAGTGCCCGAACAACCACGTCATCAGTGCATGCGCAGTCACGTGATCAGTGCATGATAGCCACGTGATCAGTGCGTGCACAGTCCCATGATCAGCGCCTGTCAGTCACTGATCATTGCCTGATAAACACGTGATCAGTGCATGATGAGCCATGTGATCAGTGCCCGATCAGCCACGTCATCAGTGCATGCGCAGTCACGTCATCAGTGCATGATAGCCACGTGATCAGTGCATGCTCAGTCACGTGATCTGGACTTGATCAGCCACGTGATCAGTGCCTGCAGAGTCACGTGATCAGGGCCTGCTGAGCTGCGTGATTCCTGCCGGCTCATCTGCATGACAATTGCCAGCTGAGCTGCGTGATTCCTGTCGGCTCATCTGCTTGACAATTGCCAGCTGAGCTGCGTGATTCCTGCCTGGTCACGTGCTTGATTATTGCCAGTTGAGCAGCATGATTCGTCACTGCTGAGCTCCATGCTTATTGCCTGCTGATTGCGTGGTTCGTGTCTGCTCAGCTCTTTGAGTATTGCCTCCTGAGGTCCCTGTTCGGTCGCCACCTGCCGGGGACCAGCCCCAACTGATCCAGGGTATTCGAAGGAGAGATGGCCTAGGCGACTATTTATATGCTAATCAGAGATGTCAAGAATAATAGTATGAGGAGAGCTCAGTAGGAAAATTCGGTGGAGAAAAGAGACTGAGTAGCTTGGTTTACGCGGAAGACCAATCAAACTTCAAGACAAGAAGTTTGCACCACTTACGTAGGCCGCAGGCCCTCTCGAATAGCGAAAGGTGCCTCACCCTAGACACCTTCTCGAGTGGGTCTTAGCAGCCCAGGCATAATTAGTAAGCGTGGTGGGTTCCGCGCTCCAGATGGAGACTCAGCTGGAAGTTAAAGGGAAGAATGACAAGGAACTTTATGAATTGGAGCTGTAAGTTAACTCTTTGACAGAGAGAGCGAGATGGTAGTGGGGGACAGCCCCAGTGAAATCAGAGGTGAGAGAGCACATGCTCGAGCTTCCGGGTGGAAGCCTCCCGGATCCGGCACATGATCAGTGCATGCTCAGTCACGATATCAGTGCCTGCTCAGCCAGGTGATCACTGACGGCACAGTCACGTGATCAGCGCCTCTCAGTCACGTGATCACCGTATGATAAACACGTGATCGGTGAACGACCAGCCACGTGATCACTGCATGCGCGATCAGGTGGTCAGTTCCTGATCATCCACCTGATCAGTGCGTGCACAGTCCCCTGATCGGCGCCTGTCAGTCACTGATCACTGCCTGATAAACACGTGATCAGTGCCCGAACAGCCACGTCATCAGTGCATGCGCAGTCCCGTGATCAGTGCATGATAGCCACGTGATCAGTGCGTGCACAGTCCCATGATCAGCGCCTGTCAGTCACTGATCATTGCCTGATAAACACGTGATCAGTGCATGATGAGCCATGTGATCAGTGCCCGATCAGCCACGTCATCAGTGCATGCGCAGTCACGTCATCAGTGCATGATAGCCACGTGATCAGTGCATGCTCAGTCACGTGATCTGGACTTGATCAGCCACGTGATCAGTGCCTGCAGAGTCACGTGATCAGGGCCTGCTGAGCTGCGTGATTCCTGCCGGCTCATCTGCATGACAATTGCCAGCTGAGCTGCGTGATTCCTGTCGGCTCATCTGCTTGACAATTGCCAGCTGAGCTGCGTGATTCCTGCCTGGTCACGTGCTTGATTATTGCCAGTTGAGCAGCATGATTCGTCACTGCTGAGCTCCATGCTTATTGCCTGCTGATTGCGTGGTTCGTGTCTGCTCAGCTCTTTGAGTATTGCCTCCTGAGGTCCCTGTTCGGTCGCCACCTGCCGGGGACCAGCCCCAACTGATCCAGGGTATTCGAAGGAGAGATGGCCTAGGCGACTATTTATATGCTAATCAGAGATGTCAAGAATAATAGTATGAGGAGAGCTCAGTAGGAAAATTCGGTGGAGAAAAGAGACTGAGTAGCTTGGTTTACGCGGAAGACCAATCAAACTTCAAGACAAGAAGTTTGCACCACTTACGTAGGCCGCAGGCGCCCTCTCGAATAGCGAAAGGTGCCTCACCCTAGACACCTTCTCGAGTGGGTCTTAGCAGCCCAGGCATAATTAGTAAGCGTGGTGGGTTCCGCGCTCCAGATGGAGACTCAGCTGGAAGTTAAAGGGAAGAATGACAAGGAACTTTATGAATTGGAGCTGTAAGTTAACTCTTTGACAGAGAGAGCGAGATGGTGGTGGGGGACAGCCCCCAGTGAAATCAGAGGTGAGAGCACAAAGCAATACAGTAGGCAGACTCCGGTTTTTTTGGGGGAGATGCTCGAGAATATCCGGGTGGACTCCTGAGGCTCGATCCCGCATTTGCGTATGCCGAGCCTCCTTCCTCATGACCTTTGTCCAGAGTGGAATGCCTCCCCGGCTCCCGGCACATGATCAGTGCATGCTCAGTCACGATATCAGTGCCTGCTCAGCCACGTGATCACTGACGGCACAGTCACGTGATCAGCGCCTCTCAGTCACGTGATCACCGTATGATAAACACGTGATCAGTGAACGACCAGCCACGTGATCACTGCATGCGCGGTCAGGTGGTCAGTTCCTGATCAGCCACCTGATCAGTGCGTGCACAGTCCCCTGATCAGCGCCTGTCAGTCACTGATCACTGCCTGATAAACACGTGATCAGTGCCCGAACAGCCACGTCATCAGTGCATGCGCAGTCACGTGATCAGTGCATGATAGCCACGTGATCAGTGCGTGCACAGTCCCATGATCAGCGCCTGTCAGTCACTGATCATTGCCTGATAAACACGTGATCAGTGCATGATGAGCCATGTGATCAGTGCCCGATCAGCCACGTCATCAGTGCATGCGCAGTCACGTCATCAGTGCATGATAGCCACGTGATCAGTGCATGCTCAGTCACGTGATCTGGACTTGATCAGCCACGTGATCAGTGCCTGCAGAGTCACGTGATCAGGGCCTGCTGAGCTGCGTGATTCCTGCCGGCTCATCTGCATGACAATTGCCAGCTGAGCTGCGTGATTCCTGTCGGCTCATCTGCTTGACAATTGCCAGCTGAGCTGCGTGATTCCTGCCTGGTCACGTGCTTGATTATTGCCAGTTGAGCAGCATGATTCGTCACTGCTGAGCTCCATGCTTATTGCCTGCTGATTGCGTGGTTCGTGTCTGCTCAGCTCTTTGAGTATTGCCTCCTGAGGTCCCTGTTCGGTCGCCACCTGCCGGGGACCAGCCCCAACTGATCCAGGGTATTCGAAGGAGAGATGGCCTAGGCGACTATTTATATGCTAATCAGAGATGTCAAGAATAATAGTATGAGGAGAGCTCAGTAGGAAAATTCGGTGGAGAAAAGAGACTGAGTAGCTTGGTTTACGCGGAAGACCAATCAAACTTCAAGACAAGAAGTTTGCACCACTTACGTAGGCCGCAGGCGCCCTCTCGAATAGCGAAAGGTGCCTCACCCTAGACACCTTCTCGAGTGGGTCTTAGCAGCCCAGGCATAATTAGTAAGCGTGGTGGGTTCCGCGCTCCAGATGGAGACTCAGCTGGAAGTTAAAGGGAAGAATGACAAGGAACTTTATGAATTGGAGCTGTAAGTTAACTCTTTGACAGAGAGAGCGAGATGGTGGTGGGGGACAGCCCCCAGTGAAATCAGAGGTGAGAGCACAAAGCAATACAGTAGGCAGACTCCGGTTTTTTTGGGGGGAGATGCTCGAGAATATCCGGGTGGACTCCTGAGGCTCGATCCCGCATTTGCGTATGCCGAGCCTCCTTCCTCATGACCTTTGTCCAGAGTGGAATGCCTCCCCGGCTCCCGGCACATGATCAGTGCATGCTCAGTCACGATATCAGTGCCTGCTCAGCCACGTGATCACTGACGGCACAGTCACGTGATCAGCGCCTCTCAGTCACGTGATCACCGTATGATAAACACGTGATCAGTGAACGACCAGCCACGTGATCACTGCATGCGCGGTCAGGTGGTCAGTTCCTGATCAGCCACCTGATCAGTGCGTGCACAGTCCCCTGATCAGCGCCTGTCAGTCACTGATCACTGCCTGATAAACACGTGATCAGTGCCCGAACAGCCACGTCATCAGTGCATGCGCAGTCACGTGATCAGTGCATGATAGCCACGTGATCAGTGCGTGCACAGTCCCATGATCAGCGCCTGTCAGTCACTGATCATTGCCTGATAAACACGTGATCAGTGCATGATGAGCCATGTGATCAGTGCCCGATCAGCCACGTCATCAGTGCATGCGCAGTCACGTCATCAGTGCATGATAGCCACGTGATCAGTGCATGCTCAGTCACGTGATCTGGACTTGATCAGCCACGTGATCAGTGCCTGCAGAGTCACGTGATCAGGGCCTGCTGAGCTGCGTGATTCCTGCCGGCTCATCTGCATGACAATTGCCAGCTGAGCTGCGTGATTCCTGTCGGCTCATCTGCTTGACAATTGCCAGCTGAGCTGCGTGATTCCTGCCTGGTCACGTGCTTGATTATTGCCAGTTGAGCAGCATGATTCGTCACTGCTGAGCTCCATGCTTATTGCCTGCTGATTGCGTGGTTCGTGTCTGCTCAGCTCTTTGAGTATTGCCTCCTGAGGTCCCTGTTCGGTCGCCACCTGCCGGGGACCAGCCCCAACTGATCCAGGGTATTCGAAGGAGAGATGGCCTAGGCGACTATTTATATGCTAATCAGAGATGTCAAGAATAATAGTATGAGGAGAGCTCAGTAGGAAAATTCGGTGGAGAAAAGAGACTGAGTAGCTTGGTTTACGCGGAAGACCAATCAAACTTCAAGACAAGAAGTTTGCACCACTTACGTAGGCCGCAGGCGCCCTCTCGAATAGCGAAAGGTGCCTCACCCTAGACACCTTCTCGAGTGGGTCTTAGCAGCCCAGGCATAATTAGTAAGCGTGGTGGGTTCCGCGCTCCAGATGGAGACTCAGCTGGAAGTTAAAGGGAAGAATGACAAGGAACTTTATGAATTGGAGCTGTAAGTTAACTCTTTGACAGAGAGAGCGAGATGGTGGTGGGGGACAGCCCCCAGTGAAATCAGAGGTGAGAGCACAAAGCAATACAGTAGGCAGACTCCGGTTTTTGGGGGGAGATGCTCGAGAATATCCGGGTGGACTCCTGAGGCTCGATCCCGCATTTGCGTATGCCGAGCCTCCTTCCTCATGACCTTTGTCCAGAGTGGAATGCCTCCCCGGCTCCCGGCACATGATCAGTGCATGCTCAGTCACGATATCAGTGCCTGCTCAGCCACGTGATCACTGACGGCACAGTCACGTGATCAGCGCCTCTCAGTCACGTGATCACCGTATGATAAACACGTGATCAGTGAACGACCAGCCACGTGATCACTGCATGCGCGGTCAGGTGGTCAGTTCCTGATCAGCCACCTGATCAGTGCGTGCACAGTCCCCTGATCAGCGCCTGTCAGTCACTGATCACTGCCTGATAAACACGTGATCAGTGCCCGAACAGCCACGTCATCAGTGCATGCGCAGTCACGTGATCAGTGCATGATAGCCACGTGATCAGTGCGTGCACAGTCCCATGATCAGCGCCTGTCAGTCACTGATCATTGCCTGATAAACACGTGATCAGTGCATGATGAGCCATGTGATCAGTGCCCGATCAGCCACGTCATCAGTGCATGCGCAGTCACGTCATCAGTGCATGATAGCCACGTGATCAGTGCATGCTCAGTCACGTGATCTGGACTTGATCAGCCACGTGATCAGTGCCTGCAGAGTCACGTGATCAGGGCCTGCTGAGCTGCGTGATTCCTGCCGGCTCATCTGCATGACAATTGCCAGCTGAGCTGCGTGATTCCTGTCGGCTCATCTGCTTGACAATTGCCAGCTGAGCTGCGTGATTCCTGCCTGGTCACGTGCTTGATTATTGCCAGTTGAGCAGCATGATTCGTCACTGCTGAGCTCCATGCTTATTGCCTGCTGATTGCGTGGTTCGTGTCTGCTCAGCTCTTTGAGTATTGCCTCCTGAGGTCCCTGTTCGGTCGCCACCTGCCGGGGACCAGCCCCAACTGATCCAGGGTATTCGAAGGAGAGATGGCCTAGGCGACTATTTATATGCTAATCAGAGATGTCAAGAATAATAGTATGAGGAGAGCTCAGTAGGAAAATTCGGTGGAGAAAAGAGACTGAGTAGCTTGGTTTACGCGGAAGACCAATCAAACTTCAAGACAAGAAGTTTGCACCACTTACGTAGGCCGCAGGCGCCCTCTCGAATAGCGAAAGGTGCCTCACCCTAGACACCTTCTCGAGTGGGTCTTAGCAGCCCAGGCATAATTAGTAAGCGTGGTGGGTTCCGCGCTCCAGATGGAGACTCAGCTGGAAGTTAAAGGGAAGAATGACAAGGAACTTTATGAATTGGAGCTGTAAGTTAACTCTTTGACAGAGAGAGCGAGATGGTGGTGGGGGACAGCCCCCAGTGAAATCAGAGGTGAGAGCACAAAGCAATACAGTAGGCAGACTCCTTTTTGGGGGAGATGCTCGAGAATATCCGGGTGGACTCCTGAGGCTCGATCCCGCATTTGCGTATGCCGAGCCTCCTTCCTCATGACCTTTGTCCAGAGTGGAATGCCTCCCCGGCTCCCGGCACATGATCAGTGCATGCTCAGTCACGATATCAGTGCCTGCTCAGCCACGTGATCACTGACGGCACAGTCACGTGATCAGCGCCTCTCAGTCACGTGATCACCGTATGATAAACACGTGATCAGTGAACGACCAGCCACGTGATCACTGCATGCGCGGTCAGGTGGTCAGTTCCTGATCAGCCACCTGATCAGTGCGTGCACAGTCCCCTGATCAGCGCCTGTCAGTCACTGATCACTGCCTGATAAACACGTGATCAGTGCCCGAACAGCCACGTCATCAGTGCATGCGCAGTCACGTGATCAGTGCATGATAGCCACGTGATCAGTGCGTGCACAGTCCCATGATCAGCGCCTGTCAGTCACTGATCATTGCCTGATAAACACGTGATCAGTGCATGATGAGCCATGTGATCAGTGCCCGATCAGCCACGTCATCAGTGCATGCGCAGTCACGTCATCAGTGCATGATAGCCACGTGATCAGTGCATGCTCAGTCACGTGATCTGGACTTGATCAGCCACGTGATCAGTGCCTGCAGAGTCACGTGATCAGGGCCTGCTGAGCTGCGTGATTCCTGCCGGCTCATCTGCATGACAATTGCCAGCTGAGCTGCGTGATTCCTGTCGGCTCATCTGCTTGACAATTGCCAGCTGAGCTGCGTGATTCCTGCCTGGTCACGTGCTTGATTATTGCCAGTTGAGCAGCATGATTCGTCACTGCTGAGCTCCATGCTTATTGCCTGCTGATTGCGTGGTTCGTGTCTGCTCAGCTCTTTGAGTATTGCCTCCTGAGGTCCCTGTTCGGTCGCCACCTGCCGGGGACCAGCCCCAACTGATCCAGGGTATTCGAAGGAGAGATGGCCTAGGCGACTATTTATATGCTAATCAGAGATGTCAAGAATAATAGTATGAGGAGAGCTCAGTAGGAAAATTCGGTGGAGAAAAGAGACTGAGTAGCTTGGTTTACGCGGAAGACCAATCAAACTTCAAGACAAGAAGTTTGCACCACTTACGTAGGCCGCAGGCGCCCTCTCGAATAGCGAAAGGTGCCTCACCCTAGACACCTTCTCGAGTGGGTCTTAGCAGCCCAGGCATAATTAGTAAGCGTGGTGGGTTCCGCGCTCCAGATGGAGACTCAGCTGGAAGTTAAAGGGAAGAATGACAAGGAACTTTATGAATTGGAGCTGTAAGTTAACTCTTTGACAGAGAGAGCGAGATGGTGGTGGGGGACAGCCCCCAGTGAAATCAGAGGTGAGAGCACAAAGCAATACAGTAGGCAGACTCCGGTTTTTTTGGGGGGAGATGCTCGAGAATATCCGGGTGGACTCCTGAGGCTCGATCCCGCATTTGCGTATGCCGAGCCTCCTTCCTCATGACCTTTGTCCAGAGTGGAATGCCTCCCCGGCTCCCGGCACATGATCAGTGCATGCTCAGTCACGATATCAGTGCCTGCTCAGCCACGTGATCACTGACGGCACAGTCACGTGATCAGCGCCTCTCAGTCACGTGATCACCGTATGATAAACACGTGATCAGTGAACGACCAGCCACGTGATCACTGCATGCGCGGTCAGGTGGTCAGTTCCTGATCAGCCACCTGATCAGTGCGTGCACAGTCCCCTGATCAGCGCCTGTCAGTCACTGATCACTGCCTGATAAACACGTGATCAGTGCCCGAACAGCCACGTCATCAGTGCATGCGCAGTCACGTGATCAGTGCATGATAGCCACGTGATCAGTGCGTGCACAGTCCCATGATCAGCGCCTGTCAGTCACTGATCATTGCCTGATAAACACGTGATCAGTGCATGATGAGCCATGTGATCAGTGCCCGATCAGCCACGTCATCAGTGCATGCGCAGTCACGTCATCAGTGCATGATAGCCACGTGATCAGTGCATGCTCAGTCACGTGATCTGGACTTGATCAGCCACGTGATCAGTGCCTGCAGAGTCACGTGATCAGGGCCTGCTGAGCTGCGTGATTCCTGCCGGCTCATCTGCATGACAATTGCCAGCTGAGCTGCGTGATTCCTGTCGGCTCATCTGCTTGACAATTGCCAGCTGAGCTGCGTGATTCCTGCCTGGTCACGTGCTTGATTATTGCCAGTTGAGCAGCATGATTCGTCACTGCTGAGCTCCATGCTTATTGCCTGCTGATTGCGTGGTTCGTGTCTGCTCAGCTCTTTGAGTATTGCCTCCTGAGGTCCCTGTTCGGTCGCCACCTGCCGGGGACCAGCCCCAACTGATCCAGGGTATTCGAAGGAGAGATGGCCTAGGCGACTATTTATATGCTAATCAGAGATGTCAAGAATAATAGTATGAGGAGAGCTCAGTAGGAAAATTCGGTGGAGAAAAGAGACTGAGTAGCTTGGTTTACGCGGAAGACCAATCAAACTTCAAGACAAGAAGTTTGCACCACTTACGTAGGCCGCAGGCGCCCTCTCGAATAGCGAAAGGTGCCTCACCCTAGACACCTTCTCGAGTGGGTCTTAGCAGCCCAGGCATAATTAGTAAGCGTGGTGGGTTCCGCGCTCCAGATGGAGACTCAGCTGGAAGTTAAAGGGAAGAATGACAAGGAACTTTATGAATTGGAGCTGTAAGTTAACTCTTTGACAGAGAGAGCGAGATGGTGGTGGGGGACAGCCCCCAGTGAAATCAGAGGTGAGAGCACAAAGCAATACAGTAGGCAGACTCCGGTTTTTTGGGGGGAGATGCTCGAGAATATCCGGGTGGACTCCTGAGGCTCGATCCCGCATTTGCGTATGCCGAGCCTCCTTCCTCATGACCTTTGTCCAGAGTGGAATGCCTCCCCGGCTCCCGGCACATGATCAGTGCATGCTCAGTCACGATATCAGTGCCTGCTCAGCCACGTGATCACTGACGGCACAGTCACGTGATCAGCGCCTCTCAGTCACGTGATCACCGTATGATAAACACGTGATCAGTGAACGACCAGCCACGTGATCACTGCATGCGCGGTCAGGTGGTCAGTTCCTGATCAGCCACCTGATCAGTGCGTGCACAGTCCCCTGATCAGCGCCTGTCAGTCACTGATCACTGCCTGATAAACACGTGATCAGTGCCCGAACAGCCACGTCATCAGTGCATGCGCAGTCACGTGATCAGTGCATGATAGCCACGTGATCAGTGCGTGCACAGTCCCATGATCAGCGCCTGTCAGTCACTGATCATTGCCTGATAAACACGTGATCAGTGCATGATGAGCCATGTGATCAGTGCCCGATCAGCCACGTCATCAGTGCATGCGCAGTCACGTCATCAGTGCATGATAGCCACGTGATCAGTGCATGCTCAGTCACGTGATCTGGACTTGATCAGCCACGTGATCAGTGCCTGCAGAGTCACGTGATCAGGGCCTGCTGAGCTGCGTGATTCCTGCCGGCTCATCTGCATGACAATTGCCAGCTGAGCTGCGTGATTCCTGTCGGCTCATCTGCTTGACAATTGCCAGCTGAGCTGCGTGATTCCTGCCTGGTCACGTGCTTGATTATTGCCAGTTGAGCAGCATGATTCGTCACTGCTGAGCTCCATGCTTATTGCCTGCTGATTGCGTGGTTCGTGTCTGCTCAGCTCTTTGAGTATTGCCTCCTGAGGTCCCTGTTCGGTCGCCACCTGCCGGGGACCAGCCCCAACTGATCCAGGGTATTCGAAGGAGAGATGGCCTAGGCGACTATTTATATGCTAATCAGAGATGTCAAGAATAATAGTATGAGGAGAGCTCAGTAGGAAAATTCGGTGGAGAAAAGAGACTGAGTAGCTTGGTTTACGCGGAAGACCAATCAAACTTCAAGACAAGAAGTTTGCACCACTTACGTAGGCCGCAGGCGCCCTCTCGAATAGCGAAAGGTGCCTCACCCTAGACACCTTCTCGAGTGGGTCTTAGCAGCCCAGGCATAATTAGTAAGCGTGGTGGGTTCCGCGCTCCAGATGGAGACTCAGCTGGAAGTTAAAGGGAAGAATGACAAGGAACTTTATGAATTGGAGCTGTAAGTTAACTCTTTGACAGAGAGAGCGAGATGGTGGTGGGGGACAGCCCCCAGTGAAATCAGAGGTGAGAGCACAAAGCAATACAGTAGGCAGACTCCGGTTTTTTGGGGGGAGATGCTCGAGAATATCCGGGTGGACTCCTGAGGCTCGATCCCGCATTTGCGTATGCCGAGCCTCCTTCCTCATGACCTTTGTCCAGAGTGGAATGCCTCCCCGGCTCCCGGCACATGATCAGTGCATGCTCAGTCACGATATCAGTGCCTGCTCAGCCACGTGATCACTGACGGCACAGTCACGTGATCAGCGCCTCTCAGTCACGTGATCACCGTATGATAAACACGTGATCAGTGAACGACCAGCCACGTGATCACTGCATGCGCGGTCAGGTGGTCAGTTCCTGATCAGCCACCTGATCAGTGCGTGCACAGTCCCCTGATCAGCGCCTGTCAGTCACTGATCACTGCCTGATAAACACGTGATCAGTGCCCGAACAGCCACGTCATCAGTGCATGCGCAGTCACGTGATCAGTGCATGATAGCCACGTGATCAGTGCGTGCACAGTCCCATGATCAGCGCCTGTCAGTCACTGATCATTGCCTGATAAACACGTGATCAGTGCATGATGAGCCATGTGATCAGTGCCCGATCAGCCACGTCATCAGTGCATGCGCAGTCACGTCATCAGTGCATGATAGCCACGTGATCAGTGCATGCTCAGTCACGTGATCTGGACTTGATCAGCCACGTGATCAGTGCCTGCAGAGTCACGTGATCAGGGCCTGCTGAGCTGCGTGATTCCTGCCGGCTCATCTGCATGACAATTGCCAGCTGAGCTGCGTGATTCCTGTCGGCTCATCTGCTTGACAATTGCCAGCTGAGCTGCGTGATTCCTGCCTGGTCACGTGCTTGATTATTGCCAGTTGAGCAGCATGATTCGTCACTGCTGAGCTCCATGCTTATTGCCTGCTGATTGCGTGGTTCGTGTCTGCTCAGCTCTTTGAGTATTGCCTCCTGAGGTCCCTGTTCGGTCGCCACCTGCCGGGGACCAGCCCCAACTGATCCAGGGTATTCGAAGGAGAGATGGCCTAGGCGACTATTTATATGCTAATCAGAGATGTCAAGAATAATAGTATGAGGAGAGCTCAGTAGGAAAATTCGGTGGAGAAAAGAGACTGAGTAGCTTGGTTTACGCGGAAGACCAATCAAACTTCAAGACAAGAAGTTTGCACCACTTACGTAGGCCGCAGGCGCCCTCTCGAATAGCGAAAGGTGCCTCACCCTAGACACCTTCTCGAGTGGGTCTTAGCAGCCCAGGCATAATTAGTAAGCGTGGTGGGTTCCGCGCTCCAGATGGAGACTCAGCTGGAAGTTAAAGGGAAGAATGACAAGGAACTTTATGAATTGGAGCTGTAAGTTAACTCTTTGACAGAGAGAGCGAGATGGTGGTGGGGGACAGCCCCCAGTGAAATCAGAGGTGAGAGCACAAAGCAATACAGTAGGCAGACTCCGGTTTTTTTGGGGGGAGATGCTCGAGAATATCCGGGTGGACTCCTGAGGCTCGATCCCGCATTTGCGTATGCCGAGCCTCCTTCCTCATGACCTTTGTCCAGAGTGGAATGCCTCCCCGGCTCCCGGCACATGATCAGTGCATGCTCAGTCACGATATCAGTGCCTGCTCAGCCACGTGATCACTGACGGCACAGTCACGTGATCAGCGCCTCTCAGTCACGTGATCACCGTATGATAAACACGTGATCAGTGAACGACCAGCCACGTGATCACTGCATGCGCGGTCAGGTGGTCAGTTCCTGATCAGCCACCTGATCAGTGCGTGCACAGTCCCCTGATCAGCGCCTGTCAGTCACTGATCACTGCCTGATAAACACGTGATCAGTGCCCGAACAGCCACGTCATCAGTGCATGCGCAGTCACGTGATCAGTGCATGATAGCCACGTGATCAGTGCGTGCACAGTCCCATGATCAGCGCCTGTCAGTCACTGATCATTGCCTGATAAACACGTGATCAGTGCATGATGAGCCATGTGATCAGTGCCCGATCAGCCACGTCATCAGTGCATGCGCAGTCACGTCATCAGTGCATGATAGCCACGTGATCAGTGCATGCTCAGTCACGTGATCTGGACTTGATCAGCCACGTGATCAGTGCCTGCAGAGTCACGTGATCAGGGCCTGCTGAGCTGCGTGATTCCTGCCGGCTCATCTGCATGACAATTGCCAGCTGAGCTGCGTGATTCCTGTCGGCTCATCTGCTTGACAATTGCCAGCTGAGCTGCGTGATTCCTGCCTGGTCACGTGCTTGATTATTGCCAGTTGAGCAGCATGATTCGTCACTGCTGAGCTCCATGCTTATTGCCTGCTGATTGCGTGGTTCGTGTCTGCTCAGCTCTTTGAGTATTGCCTCCTGAGGTCCCTGTTCGGTCGCCACCTGCCGGGGACCAGCCCCAACTGATCCAGGGTATTCGAAGGAGAGATGGCCTAGGCGACTATTTATATGCTAATCAGAGATGTCAAGAATAATAGTATGAGGAGAGCTCAGTAGGAAAATTCGGTGGAGAAAAGAGACTGAGTAGCTTGGTTTACGCGGAAGACCAATCAAACTTCAAGACAAGAAGTTTGCACCACTTACGTAGGCCGCAGGCGCCCTCTCGAATAGCGAAAGGTGCCTCACCCTAGACACCTTCTCGAGTGGGTCTTAGCAGCCCAGGCATAATTAGTAAGCGTGGTGGGTTCCGCGCTCCAGATGGAGACTCAGCTGGAAGTTAAAGGGAAGAATGACAAGGAACTTTATGAATTGGAGCTGTAAGTTAACTCTTTGACAGAGAGAGCGAGATGGTGGTGGGGGACAGCCCCCAGTGAAATCAGAGGTGAGAGCACAAAGCAATACAGTAGGCAGACTCCGGTTTTTTGGGGGGAGATGCTCGAGAATATCCGGGTGGACTCCTGAGGCTCGATCCCGCATTTGCGTATGCCGAGCCTCCTTCCTCATGACCTTTGTCCAGAGTGGAATGCCTCCCCGGCTCCCGGCACATGATCAGTGCATGCTCAGTCACGATATCAGTGCCTGCTCAGCCACGTGATCACTGACGGCACAGTCACGTGATCAGCGCCTCTCAGTCACGTGATCACCGTATGATAAACACGTGATCAGTGAACGACCAGCCACGTGATCACTGCATGCGCGGTCAGGTGGTCAGTTCCTGATCAGCCACCTGATCAGTGCGTGCACAGTCCCCTGATCAGCGCCTGTCAGTCACTGATCACTGCCTGATAAACACGTGATCAGTGCCCGAACAGCCACGTCATCAGTGCATGCGCAGTCACGTGATCAGTGCATGATAGCCACGTGATCAGTGCGTGCACAGTCCCATGATCAGCGCCTGTCAGTCACTGATCATTGCCTGATAAACACGTGATCAGTGCATGATGAGCCATGTGATCAGTGCCCGATCAGCCACGTCATCAGTGCATGCGCAGTCACGTCATCAGTGCATGATAGCCACGTGATCAGTGCATGCTCAGTCACGTGATCTGGACTTGATCAGCCACGTGATCAGTGCCTGCAGAGTCACGTGATCAGGGCCTGCTGAGCTGCGTGATTCCTGCCGGCTCATCTGCATGACAATTGCCAGCTGAGCTGCGTGATTCCTGTCGGCTCATCTGCTTGACAATTGCCAGCTGAGCTGCGTGATTCCTGCCTGGTCACGTGCTTGATTATTGCCAGTTGAGCAGCATGATTCGTCACTGCTGAGCTCCATGCTTATTGCCTGCTGATTGCGTGGTTCGTGTCTGCTCAGCTCTTTGAGTATTGCCTCCTGAGGTCCCTGTTCGGTCGCCACCTGCCGGGGACCAGCCCCAACTGATCCAGGGTATTCGAAGGAGAGATGGCCTAGGCGACTATTTATATGCTAATCAGAGATGTCAAGAATAATAGTATGAGGAGAGCTCAGTAGGAAAATTCGGTGGAGAAAAGAGACTGAGTAGCTTGGTTTACGCGGAAGACCAATCAAACTTCAAGACAAGAAGTTTGCACCACTTACGTAGGCCGCAGGCGCCCTCTCGAATAGCGAAAGGTGCCTCACCCTAGACACCTTCTCGAGTGGGTCTTAGCAGCCCAGGCATAATTAGTAAGCGTGGTGGGTTCCGCGCTCCAGATGGAGACTCAGCTGGAAGTTAAAGGGAAGAATGACAAGGAACTTTATGAATTGGAGCTGTAAGTTAACTCTTTGACAGAGAGAGCGAGATGGTGGTGGGGGACAGCCCCCAGTGAAATCAGAGGTGAGAGCACAAAGCAATACAGTAGGCAGACTCCGGTTTTTTGGGGGGAGATGCTCGAGAATATCCGGGTGGACTCCTGAGGCTCGATCCCGCATTTGCGTATGCCGAGCCTCCTTCCTCATGACCTTTGTCCAGAGTGGAATGCCTCCCCGGCTCCCGGCACATGATCAGTGCATGCTCAGTCACGATATCAGTGCCTGCTCAGCCACGTGATCACTGACGGCACAGTCACGTGATCAGCGCCTCTCAGTCACGTGATCACCGTATGATAAACACGTGATCAGTGAACGACCAGCCACGTGATCACTGCATGCGCGGTCAGGTGGTCAGTTCCTGATCAGCCACCTGATCAGTGCGTGCACAGTCCCCTGATCAGCGCCTGTCAGTCACTGATCACTGCCTGATAAACACGTGATCAGTGCCCGAACAGCCACGTCATCAGTGCATGCGCAGTCACGTGATCAGTGCATGATAGCCACGTGATCAGTGCGTGCACAGTCCCATGATCAGCGCCTGTCAGTCACTGATCATTGCCTGATAAACACGTGATCAGTGCATGATGAGCCATGTGATCAGTGCCCGATCAGCCACGTCATCAGTGCATGCGCAGTCACGTCATCAGTGCATGATAGCCACGTGATCAGTGCATGCTCAGTCACGTGATCTGGACTTGATCAGCCACGTGATCAGTGCCTGCAGAGTCACGTGATCAGGGCCTGCTGAGCTGCGTGATTCCTGCCGGCTCATCTGCATGACAATTGCCAGCTGAGCTGCGTGATTCCTGTCGGCTCATCTGCTTGACAATTGCCAGCTGAGCTGCGTGATTCCTGCCTGGTCACGTGCTTGATTATTGCCAGTTGAGCAGCATGATTCGTCACTGCTGAGCTCCATGCTTATTGCCTGCTGATTGCGTGGTTCGTGTCTGCTCAGCTCTTTGAGTATTGCCTCCTGAGGTCCCTGTTCGGTCGCCACCTGCCGGGGACCAGCCCCAACTGATCCAGGGTATTCGAAGGAGAGATGGCCTAGGCGACTATTTATATGCTAATCAGAGATGTCAAGAATAATAGTATGAGGAGAGCTCAGTAGGAAAATTCGGTGGAGAAAAGAGACTGAGTAGCTTGGTTTACGCGGAAGACCAATCAAACTTCAAGACAAGAAGTTTGCACCACTTACGTAGGCCGCAGGCGCCCTCTCGAATAGCGAAAGGTGCCTCACCCTAGACACCTTCTCGAGTGGGTCTTAGCAGCCCAGGCATAATTAGTAAGCGTGGTGGGTTCCGCGCTCCAGATGGAGACTCAGCTGGAAGTTAAAGGGAAGAATGACAAGGAACTTTATGAATTGGAGCTGTAAGTTAACTCTTTGACAGAGAGAGCGAGATGGTGGTGGGGGACAGCCCCCAGTGAAATCAGAGGTGAGAGCACAAAGCAATACAGTAGGCAGACTCCGGTTTTTTTGGGGGAGATGCTCGAGAATATCCGGGTGGACTCCTGAGGCTCGATCCCGCATTTGCGTATGCCGAGCCTCCTTCCTCATGACCTTTGTCCAGAGTGGAATGCCTCCCCGGCTCCCGGCACATGATCAGTGCATGCTCAGTCACGATATCAGTGCCTGCTCAGCCACGTGATCACTGACGGCACAGTCACGTGATCAGCGCCTCTCAGTCACGTGATCACCGTATGATAAACACGTGATCAGTGAACGACCAGCCACGTGATCACTGCATGCGCGGTCAGGTGGTCAGTTCCTGATCAGCCACCTGATCAGTGCGTGCACAGTCCCCTGATCAGCGCCTGTCAGTCACTGATCACTGCCTGATAAACACGTGATCAGTGCCCGAACAGCCACGTCATCAGTGCATGCGCAGTCACGTGATCAGTGCATGATAGCCACGTGATCAGTGCGTGCACAGTCCCATGATCAGCGCCTGTCAGTCACTGATCATTGCCTGATAAACACGTGATCAGTGCATGATGAGCCATGTGATCAGTGCCCGATCAGCCACGTCATCAGTGCATGCGCAGTCACGTCATCAGTGCATGATAGCCACGTGATCAGTGCATGCTCAGTCACGTGATCTGGACTTGATCAGCCACGTGATCAGTGCCTGCAGAGTCACGTGATCAGGGCCTGCTGAGCTGCGTGATTCCTGCCGGCTCATCTGCATGACAATTGCCAGCTGAGCTGCGTGATTCCTGTCGGCTCATCTGCTTGACAATTGCCAGCTGAGCTGCGTGATTCCTGCCTGGTCACGTGCTTGATTATTGCCAGTTGAGCAGCATGATTCGTCACTGCTGAGCTCCATGCTTATTGCCTGCTGATTGCGTGGTTCGTGTCTGCTCAGCTCTTTGAGTATTGCCTCCTGAGGTCCCTGTTCGGTCGCCACCTGCCGGGGACCAGCCCCAACTGATCCAGGGTATTCGAAGGAGAGATGGCCTAGGCGACTATTTATATGCTAATCAGAGATGTCAAGAATAATAGTATGAGGAGAGCTCAGTAGGAAAATTCGGTGGAGAAAAGAGACTGAGTAGCTTGGTTTACGCGGAAGACCAATCAAACTTCAAGACAAGAAGTTTGCACCACTTACGTAGGCCGCAGGCGCCCTCTCGAATAGCGAAAGGTGCCTCACCCTAGACACCTTCTCGAGTGGGTCTTAGCAGCCCAGGCATAATTAGTAAGCGTGGTGGGTTCCGCGCTCCAGATGGAGACTCAGCTGGAAGTTAAAGGGAAGAATGACAAGGAACTTTATGAATTGGAGCTGTAAGTTAACTCTTTGACAGAGAGAGCGAGATGGTGGTGGGGGACAGCCCCCAGTGAAATCAGAGGTGAGAGCACAAAGCAATACAGTAGGCAGACTCCGGTTTTTTGGGGGAGATGCTCGAGAATATCCGGGTGGACTCCTGAGGCTCGATCCCGCATTTGCGTATGCCGAGCCTCCTTCCTCATGACCTTTGTCCAGAGTGGAATGCCTCCCCGGCTCCCGGCACATGATCAGTGCATGCTCAGTCACGATATCAGTGCCTGCTCAGCCACGTGATCACTGACGGCACAGTCACGTGATCAGCGCCTCTCAGTCACGTGATCACCGTATGATAAACACGTGATCAGTGAACGACCAGCCACGTGATCACTGCATGCGCGGTCAGGTGGTCAGTTCCTGATCAGCCACCTGATCAGTGCGTGCACAGTCCCCTGATCAGCGCCTGTCAGTCACTGATCACTGCCTGATAAACACGTGATCAGTGCCCGAACAGCCACGTCATCAGTGCATGCGCAGTCACGTGATCAGTGCATGATAGCCACGTGATCAGTGCGTGCACAGTCCCATGATCAGCGCCTGTCAGTCACTGATCATTGCCTGATAAACACGTGATCAGTGCATGATGAGCCATGTGATCAGTGCCCGATCAGCCACGTCATCAGTGCATGCGCAGTCACGTCATCAGTGCATGATAGCCACGTGATCAGTGCATGCTCAGTCACGTGATCTGGACTTGATCAGCCACGTGATCAGTGCCTGCAGAGTCACGTGATCAGGGCCTGCTGAGCTGCGTGATTCCTGCCGGCTCATCTGCATGACAATTGCCAGCTGAGCTGCGTGATTCCTGTCGGCTCATCTGCTTGACAATTGCCAGCTGAGCTGCGTGATTCCTGCCTGGTCACGTGCTTGATTATTGCCAGTTGAGCAGCATGATTCGTCACTGCTGAGCTCCATGCTTATTGCCTGCTGATTGCGTGGTTCGTGTCTGCTCAGCTCTTTGAGTATTGCCTCCTGAGG
This sequence comes from Bos javanicus, assembly GCF_032452875.1. Lineage (NCBI taxonomy): Eukaryota > Metazoa > Chordata > Mammalia > Artiodactyla > Bovidae > Bos > Bos javanicus. The sequence goes on along the minus strand of NW_026894626.1, from coordinate 22,398 downwards.
TCCCTGTTCGGTCGCCACCTGCCGGGGACCAGCCCCAACTGATCCAGGGTATTCGAAGGAGAGATGGCCTAGGCGACTATTTATATGCTAATCAGAGATGTCAAGAATAATAGTATGAGGAGAGCTCAGTAGGAAAATTCGGTGGAGAAAAGAGACTGAGTAGCTTGGTTTACGCGGAAGACCAATCAAACTTCAAGACAAGAAGTTTGCACCACTTACGTAGGCCGCAGGCGCCCTCTCGAATAGCGAAAGGTGCCTCACCCTAGACACCTTCTCGAGTGGGTCTTAGCAGCCCAGGCATAATTAGTAAGCGTGGTGGGTTCCGCGCTCCAGATGGAGACTCAGCTGGAAGTTAAAGGGAAGAATGACAAGGAACTTTATGAATTGGAGCTGTAAGTTAACTCTTTGACAGAGAGAGCGAGATGGTGGTGGGGGACAGCCCCCAGTGAAATCAGAGGTGAGAGCACAAAGCAATACAGTAGGCAGACTCCGGTTTTTTGGGGGGAGATGCTCGAGAATATCCGGGTGGACTCCTGAGGCTCGATCCCGCATTTGCGTATGCCGAGCCTCCTTCCTCATGACCTTTGTCCAGAGTGGAATGCCTCCCCGGCTCCCGGCACATGATCAGTGCATGCTCAGTCACGATATCAGTGCCTGCTCAGCCACGTGATCACTGACGGCACAGTCACGTGATCAGCGCCTCTCAGTCACGTGATCACCGTATGATAAACACGTGATCAGTGAACGACCAGCCACGTGATCACTGCATGCGCGGTCAGGTGGTCAGTTCCTGATCAGCCACCTGATCAGTGCGTGCACAGTCCCCTGATCAGCGCCTGTCAGTCACTGATCACTGCCTGATAAACACGTGATCAGTGCCCGAACAGCCACGTCATCAGTGCATGCGCAGTCACGTGATCAGTGCATGATAGCCACGTGATCAGTGCGTGCACAGTCCCATGATCAGCGCCTGTCAGTCACTGATCATTGCCTGATAAACACGTGATCAGTGCATGATGAGCCATGTGATCAGTGCCCGATCAGCCACGTCATCAGTGCATGCGCAGTCACGTCATCAGTGCATGATAGCCACGTGATCAGTGCATGCTCAGTCACGTGATCTGGACTTGATCAGCCACGTGATCAGTGCCTGCAGAGTCACGTGATCAGGGCCTGCTGAGCTGCGTGATTCCTGCCGGCTCATCTGCATGACAATTGCCAGCTGAGCTGCGTGATTCCTGTCGGCTCATCTGCTTGACAATTGCCAGCTGAGCTGCGTGATTCCTGCCTGGTCACGTGCTTGATTATTGCCAGTTGAGCAGCATGATTCGTCACTGCTGAGCTCCATGCTTATTGCCTGCTGATTGCGTGGTTCGTGTCTGCTCAGCTCTTTGAGTATTGCCTCCTGAGGTCCCTGTTCGGTCGCCACCTGCCGGGGACCAGCCCCAACTGATCCAGGGTATTCGAAGGAGAGATGGCCTAGGCGACTATTTATATGCTAATCAGAGATGTCAAGAATAATAGTATGAGGAGAGCTCAGTAGGAAAATTCGGTGGAGAAAAGAGACTGAGTAGCTTGGTTTACGCGGAAGACCAATCAAACTTCAAGACAAGAAGTTTGCACCACTTACGTAGGCCGCAGGCGCCCTCTCGAATAGCGAAAGGTGCCTCACCCTAGACACCTTCTCGAGTGGGTCTTAGCAGCCCAGGCATAATTAGTAAGCGTGGTGGGTTCCGCGCTCCAGATGGAGACTCAGCTGGAAGTTAAAGGGAAGAATGACAAGGAACTTTATGAATTGGAGCTGTAAGTTAACTCTTTGACAGAGAGAGCGAGATGGTGGTGGGGGACAGCCCCCAGTGAAATCAGAGGTGAGAGCACAAAGCAATACAGTAGGCAGACTCCGGTTTTTTGGGGGGAGATGCTCGAGAATATCCGGGTGGACTCCTGAGGCTCGATCCCGCATTTGCGTATGCCGAGCCTCCTTCCTCATGACCTTTGTCCAGAGTGGAATGCCTCCCCGGCTCCCGGCACATGATCAGTGCATGCTCAGTCACGATATCAGTGCCTGCTCAGCCACGTGATCACTGACGGCACAGTCACGTGATCAGCGCCTCTCAGTCACGTGATCACCGTATGATAAACACGTGATCAGTGAACGACCAGCCACGTGATCACTGCATGCGCGGTCAGGTGGTCAGTTCCTGATCAGCCACCTGATCAGTGCGTGCACAGTCCCCTGATCAGCGCCTGTCAGTCACTGATCACTGCCTGATAAACACGTGATCAGTGCCCGAACAGCCACGTCATCAGTGCATGCGCAGTCACGTGATCAGTGCATGATAGCCACGTGATCAGTGCGTGCACAGTCCCATGATCAGCGCCTGTCAGTCACTGATCATTGCCTGATAAACACGTGATCAGTGCATGATGAGCCATGTGATCAGTGCCCGATCAGCCACGTCATCAGTGCATGCGCAGTCACGTCATCAGTGCATGATAGCCACGTGATCAGTGCATGCTCAGTCACGTGATCTGGACTTGATCAGCCACGTGATCAGTGCCTGCAGAGTCACGTGATCAGGGCCTGCTGAGCTGCGTGATTCCTGCCGGCTCATCTGCATGACAATTGCCAGCTGAGCTGCGTGATTCCTGTCGGCTCATCTGCTTGACAATTGCCAGCTGAGCTGCGTGATTCCTGCCTGGTCACGTGCTTGATTATTGCCAGTTGAGCAGCATGATTCGTCACTGCTGAGCTCCATGCTTATTGCCTGCTGATTGCGTGGTTCGTGTCTGCTCAGCTCTTTGAGTATTGCCTCCTGAGGTCCCTGTTCGGTCGCCACCTGCCGGGGACCAGCCCCAACTGATCCAGGGTATTCGAAGGAGAGATGGCCTAGGCGACTATTTATATGCTAATCAGAGATGTCAAGAATAATAGTATGAGGAGAGCTCAGTAGGAAAATTCGGTGGAGAAAAGAGACTGAGTAGCTTGGTTTACGCGGAAGACCAATCAAACTTCAAGACAAGAAGTTTGCACCACTTACGTAGGCCGCAGGCGCCCTCTCGAATAGCGAAAGGTGCCTCACCCTAGACACCTTCTCGAGTGGGTCTTAGCAGCCCAGGCATAATTAGTAAGCGTGGTGGGTTCCGCGCTCCAGATGGAGACTCAGCTGGAAGTTAAAGGGAAGAATGACAAGGAACTTTATGAATTGGAGCTGTAAGTTAACTCTTTGACAGAGAGAGCGAGATGGTGGTGGGGGACAGCCCCCAGTGAAATCAGAGGTGAGAGCACAAAGCAATACAGTAGGCAGACTCCGGTTTTTTTGGGGGAGATGCTCGAGAATATCCGGGTGGACTCCTGAGGCTCGATCCCGCATTTGCGTATGCCGAGCCTCCTTCCTCATGACCTTTGTCCAGAGTGGAATGCCTCCCCGGCTCCCGGCACATGATCAGTGCATGCTCAGTCACGATATCAGTGCCTGCTCAGCCACGTGATCACTGACGGCACAGTCACGTGATCAGCGCCTCTCAGTCACGTGATCACCGTATGATAAACACGTGATCAGTGAACGACCAGCCACGTGATCACTGCATGCGCGGTCAGGTGGTCAGTTCCTGATCAGCCACCTGATCAGTGCGTGCACAGTCCCCTGATCAGCGCCTGTCAGTCACTGATCACTGCCTGATAAACACGTGATCAGTGCCCGAACAGCCACGTCATCAGTGCATGCGCAGTCACGTGATCAGTGCATGATAGCCACGTGATCAGTGCGTGCACAGTCCCATGATCAGCGCCTGTCAGTCACTGATCATTGCCTGATAAACACGTGATCAGTGCATGATGAGCCATGTGATCAGTGCCCGATCAGCCACGTCATCAGTGCATGCGCAGTCACGTCATCAGTGCATGATAGCCACGTGATCAGTGCATGCTCAGTCACGTGATCTGGACTTGATCAGCCACGTGATCAGTGCCTGCAGAGTCACGTGATCAGGGCCTGCTGAGCTGCGTGATTCCTGCCGGCTCATCTGCATGACAATTGCCAGCTGAGCTGCGTGATTCCTGTCGGCTCATCTGCTTGACAATTGCCAGCTGAGCTGCGTGATTCCTGCCTGGTCACGTGCTTGATTATTGCCAGTTGAGCAGCATGATTCGTCACTGCTGAGCTCCATGCTTATTGCCTGCTGATTGCGTGGTTCGTGTCTGCTCAGCTCTTTGAGTATTGCCTCCTGAGGTCCCTGTTCGGTCGCCACCTGCCGGGGACCAGCCCCAACTGATCCAGGGTATTCGAAGGAGAGATGGCCTAGGCGACTATTTATATGCTAATCAGAGATGTCAAGAATAATAGTATGAGGAGAGCTCAGTAGGAAAATTCGGTGGAGAAAAGAGACTGAGTAGCTTGGTTTACGCGGAAGACCAATCAAACTTCAAGACAAGAAGTTTGCACCACTTACGTAGGCCGCAGGCGCCCTCTCGAATAGCGAAAGGTGCCTCACCCTAGACACCTTCTCGAGTGGGTCTTAGCAGCCCAGGCATAATTAGTAAGCGTGGTGGGTTCCGCGCTCCAGATGGAGACTCAGCTGGAAGTTAAAGGGAAGAATGACAAGGAACTTTATGAATTGGAGCTGTAAGTTAACTCTTTGACAGAGAGAGCGAGATGGTGGTGGGGGACAGCCCCCAGTGAAATCAGAGGTGAGAGCACAAAGCAATACAGTAGGCAGACTCCGGTTTTTTTGGGGGAGATGCTCGAGAATATCCGGGTGGACTCCTGAGGCTCGATCCCGCATTTGCGTATGCCGAGCCTCCTTCCTCATGACCTTTGTCCAGAGTGGAATGCCTCCCCGGCTCCCGGCACATGATCAGTGCATGCTCAGTCACGATATCAGTGCCTGCTCAGCCACGTGATCACTGACGGCACAGTCACGTGATCAGCGCCTCTCAGTCACGTGATCACCGTATGATAAACACGTGATCAGTGAACGACCAGCCACGTGATCACTGCATGCGCGGTCAGGTGGTCAGTTCCTGATCAGCCACCTGATCAGTGCGTGCACAGTCCCCTGATCAGCGCCTGTCAGTCACTGATCACTGCCTGATAAACACGTGATCAGTGCCCGAACAGCCACGTCATCAGTGCATGCGCAGTCACGTGATCAGTGCATGATAGCCACGTGATCAGTGCGTGCACAGTCCCATGATCAGCGCCTGTCAGTCACTGATCATTGCCTGATAAACACGTGATCAGTGCATGATGAGCCATGTGATCAGTGCCCGATCAGCCACGTCATCAGTGCATGCGCAGTCACGTCATCAGTGCATGATAGCCACGTGATCAGTGCATGCTCAGTCACGTGATCTGGACTTGATCAGCCACGTGATCAGTGCCTGCAGAGTCACGTGATCAGGGCCTGCTGAGCTGCGTGATTCCTGCCGGCTCATCTGCATGACAATTGCCAGCTGAGCTGCGTGATTCCTGTCGGCTCATCTGCTTGACAATTGCCAGCTGAGCTGCGTGATTCCTGCCTGGTCACGTGCTTGATTATTGCCAGTTGAGCAGCATGATTCGTCACTGCTGAGCTCCATGCTTATTGCCTGCTGATTGCGTGGTTCGTGTCTGCTCAGCTCTTTGAGTATTGCCTCCTGAGGTCCCTGTTCGGTCGCCACCTGCCGGGGACCAGCCCCAACTGATCCAGGGTATTCGAAGGAGAGATGGCCTAGGCGACTATTTATATGCTAATCAGAGATGTCAAGAATAATAGTATGAGGAGAGCTCAGTAGGAAAATTCGGTGGAGAAAAGAGACTGAGTAGCTTGGTTTACGCGGAAGACCAATCAAACTTCAAGACAAGAAGTTTGCACCACTTACGTAGGCCGCAGGCGCCCTCTCGAATAGCGAAAGGTGCCTCACCCTAGACACCTTCTCGAGTGGGTCTTAGCAGCCCAGGCATAATTAGTAAGCGTGGTGGGTTCCGCGCTCCAGATGGAGACTCAGCTGGAAGTTAAAGGGAAGAATGACAAGGAACTTTATGAATTGGAGCTGTAAGTTAACTCTTTGACAGAGAGAGCGAGATGGTGGTGGGGGACAGCCCCCAGTGAAATCAGAGGTGAGAGCACAAAGCAATACAGTAGGCAGACTCCTTTTTGGGGGGAGATGCTCGAGAATATCCGGGTGGACTCCTGAGGCTCGATCCCGCATTTGCGTATGCCGAGCCTCCTTCCTCATGACCTTTGTCCAGAGTGGAATGCCTCCCCGGCTCCCGGCACATGATCAGTGCATGCTCAGTCACGATATCAGTGCCTGCTCAGCCACGTGATCACTGACGGCACAGTCACGTGATCAGCGCCTCTCAGTCACGTGATCACCGTATGATAAACACGTGATCAGTGAACGACCAGCCACGTGATCACTGCATGCGCGGTCAGGTGGTCAGTTCCTGATCAGCCACCTGATCAGTGCGTGCACAGTCCCCTGATCAGCGCCTGTCAGTCACTGATCACTGCCTGATAAACACGTGATCAGTGCCCGAACAGCCACGTCATCAGTGCATGCGCAGTCACGTGATCAGTGCATGATAGCCACGTGATCAGTGCGTGCACAGTCCCATGATCAGCGCCTGTCAGTCACTGATCATTGCCTGATAAACACGTGATCAGTGCATGATGAGCCATGTGATCAGTGCCCGATCAGCCACGTCATCAGTGCATGCGCAGTCACGTCATCAGTGCATGATAGCCACGTGATCAGTGCATGCTCAGTCACGTGATCTGGACTTGATCAGCCACGTGATCAGTGCCTGCAGAGTCACGTGATCAGGGCCTGCTGAGCTGCGTGATTCCTGCCGGCTCATCTGCATGACAATTGCCAGCTGAGCTGCGTGATTCCTGTCGGCTCATCTGCTTGACAATTGCCAGCTGAGCTGCGTGATTCCTGCCTGGTCACGTGCTTGATTATTGCCAGTTGAGCAGCATGATTCGTCACTGCTGAGCTCCATGCTTATTGCCTGCTGATTGCGTGGTTCGTGTCTGCTCAGCTCTTTGAGTATTGCCTCCTGAGGTCCCTGTTCGGTCGCCACCTGCCGGGGACCAGCCCCAACTGATCCAGGGTATTCGAAGGAGAGATGGCCTAGGCGACTATTTATATGCTAATCAGAGATGTCAAGAATAATAGTATGAGGAGAGCTCAGTAGGAAAATTCGGTGGAGAAAAGAGACTGAGTAGCTTGGTTTACGCGGAAGACCAATCAAACTTCAAGACAAGAAGTTTGCACCACTTACGTAGGCCGCAGGCGCCCTCTCGAATAGCGAAAGGTGCCTCACCCTAGACACCTTCTCGAGTGGGTCTTAGCAGCCCAGGCATAATTAGTAAGCGTGGTGGGTTCCGCGCTCCAGATGGAGACTCAGCTGGAAGTTAAAGGGAAGAATGACAAGGAACTTTATGAATTGGAGCTGTAAGTTAACTCTTTGACAGAGAGAGCGAGATGGTGGTGGGGGACAGCCCCCAGTGAAATCAGAGGTGAGAGCACAAAGCAATACAGTAGGCAGACTCCGGTTTTTTTGGGGGGAGATGCTCGAGAATATCCGGGTGGACTCCTGAGGCTCGATCCCGCATTTGCGTATGCCGAGCCTCCTTCCTCATGACCTTTGTCCAGAGTGGAATGCCTCCCCGGCTCCCGGCACATGATCAGTGCATGCTCAGTCACGATATCAGTGCCTGCTCAGCCACGTGATCACTGACGGCACAGTCACGTGATCAGCGCCTCTCAGTCACGTGATCACCGTATGATAAACACGTGATCAGTGAACGACCAGCCACGTGATCACTGCATGCGCGGTCAGGTGGTCAGTTCCTGATCAGCCACCTGATCAGTGCGTGCACAGTCCCCTGATCAGCGCCTGTCAGTCACTGATCACTGCCTGATAAACACGTGATCAGTGCCCGAACAGCCACGTCATCAGTGCATGCGCAGTCACGTGATCAGTGCATGATAGCCACGTGATCAGTGCGTGCACAGTCCCATGATCAGCGCCTGTCAGTCACTGATCATTGCCTGATAAACACGTGATCAGTGCATGATGAGCCATGTGATCAGTGCCCGATCAGCCACGTCATCAGTGCATGCGCAGTCACGTCATCAGTGCATGATAGCCACGTGATCAGTGCATGCTCAGTCACGTGATCTGGACTTGATCAGCCACGTGATCAGTGCCTGCAGAGTCACGTGATCAGGGCCTGCTGAGCTGCGTGATTCCTGCCGGCTCATCTGCATGACAATTGCCAGCTGAGCTGCGTGATTCCTGTCGGCTCATCTGCTTGACAATTGCCAGCTGAGCTGCGTGATTCCTGCCTGGTCACGTGCTTGATTATTGCCAGTTGAGCAGCATGATTCGTCACTGCTGAGCTCCATGCTTATTGCCTGCTGATTGCGTGGTTCGTGTCTGCTCAGCTCTTTGAGTATTGCCTCCTGAGGTCCCTGTTCGGTCGCCACCTGCCGGGGACCAGCCCCAACTGATCCAGGGTATTCGAAGGAGAGATGGCCTAGGCGACTATTTATATGCTAATCAGAGATGTCAAGAATAATAGTATGAGGAGAGCTCAGTAGGAAAATTCGGTGGAGAAAAGAGACTGAGTAGCTTGGTTTACGCGGAAGACCAATCAAACTTCAAGACAAGAAGTTTGCACCACTTACGTAGGCCGCAGGCGCCCTCTCGAATAGCGAAAGGTGCCTCACCCTAGACACCTTCTCGAGTGGGTCTTAGCAGCCCAGGCATAATTAGTAAGCGTGGTGGGTTCCGCGCTCCAGATGGAGACTCAGCTGGAAGTTAAAGGGAAGAATGACAAGGAACTTTATGAATTGGAGCTGTAAGTTAACTCTTTGACAGAGAGAGCGAGATGGTGGTGGGGGACAGCCCCCAGTGAAATCAGAGGTGAGAGCACAAAGCAATACAGTAGGCAGACTCCGGTTTTTTTGGGGGGAGATGCTCGAGAATATCCGGGTGGACTCCTGAGGCTCGATCCCGCATTTGCGTATGCCGAGCCTCCTTCCTCATGACCTTTGTCCAGAGTGGAATGCCTCCCCGGCTCCCGGCACATGATCAGTGCATGCTCAGTCACGATATCAGTGCCTGCTCAGCCACGTGATCACTGACGGCACAGTCACGTGATCAGCGCCTCTCAGTCACGTGATCACCGTATGATAAACACGTGATCAGTGAACGACCAGCCACGTGATCACTGCATGCGCGGTCAGGTGGTCAGTTCCTGATCAGCCACCTGATCAGTGCGTGCACAGTCCCCTGATCAGCGCCTGTCAGTCACTGATCACTGCCTGATAAACACGTGATCAGTGCCCGAACAGCCACGTCATCAGTGCATGCGCAGTCACGTGATCAGTGCATGATAGCCACGTGATCAGTGCGTGCACAGTCCCATGATCAGCGCCTGTCAGTCACTGATCATTGCCTGATAAACACGTGATCAGTGCATGATGAGCCATGTGATCAGTGCCCGATCAGCCACGTCATCAGTGCATGCGCAGTCACGTCATCAGTGCATGATAGCCACGTGATCAGTGCATGCTCAGTCACGTGATCTGGACTTGATCAGCCACGTGATCAGTGCCTGCAGAGTCACGTGATCAGGGCCTGCTGAGCTGCGTGATTCCTGCCGGCTCATCTGCATGACAATTGCCAGCTGAGCTGCGTGATTCCTGTCGGCTCATCTGCTTGACAATTGCCAGCTGAGCTGCGTGATTCCTGCCTGGTCACGTGCTTGATTATTGCCAGTTGAGCAGCATGATTCGTCACTGCTGAGCTCCATGCTTATTGCCTGCTGATTGCGTGGTTCGTGTCTGCTCAGCTCTTTGAGTATTGCCTCCTGAGGTCCCTGTTCGGTCGCCACCTGCCGGGGACCAGCCCCAACTGATCCAGGGTATTCGAAGGAGAGATGGCCTAGGCGACTATTTATATGCTAATCAGAGATGTCAAGAATAATAGTATGAGGAGAGCTCAGTAGGAAAATTCGGTGGAGAAAAGAGACTGAGTAGCTTGGTTTACGCGGAAGACCAATCAAACTTCAAGACAAGAAGTTTGCACCACTTACGTAGGCCGCAGGCGCCCTCTCGAATAGCGAAAGGTGCCTCACCCTAGACACCTTCTCGAGTGGGTCTTAGCAGCCCAGGCATAATTAGTAAGCGTGGTGGGTTCCGCGCTCCAGATGGAGACTCAGCTGGAAGTTAAAGGGAAGAATGACAAGGAACTTTATGAATTGGAGCTGTAAGTTAACTCTTTGACAGAGAGAGCGAGATGGTGGTGGGGGACAGCCCCCAGTGAAATCAGAGGTGAGAGCACAAAGCAATACAGTAGGCAGACTCCTTTTTTGGGGGGAGATGCTCGAGAATATCCGGGTGGACTCCTGAGGCTCGATCCCGCATTTGCGTATGCCGAGCCTCCTTCCTCATGACCTTTGTCCAGAGTGGAATGCCTCCCCGGCTCCCGGCACATGATCAGTGCATGCTCAGTCACGATATCAGTGCCTGCTCAGCCACGTGATCACTGACGGCACAGTCACGTGATCAGCGCCTCTCAGTCACGTGATCACCGTATGATAAACACGTGATCAGTGAACGACCAGCCACGTGATCACTGCATGCGCGGTCAGGTGGTCAGTTCCTGATCAGCCACCTGATCAGTGCGTGCACAGTCCCCTGATCAGCGCCTGTCAGTCACTGATCACTGCCTGATAAACACGTGATCAGTGCCCGAACAGCCACGTCATCAGTGCATGCGCAGTCACGTGATCAGTGCATGATAGCCACGTGATCAGTGCGTGCACAGTCCCATGATCAGCGCCTGTCAGTCACTGATCATTGCCTGATAAACACGTGATCAGTGCATGATGAGCCATGTGATCAGTGCCCGATCAGCCACGTCATCAGTGCATGCGCAGTCACGTCATCAGTGCATGATAGCCACGTGATCAGTGCATGCTCAGTCACGTGATCTGGACTTGATCAGCCACGTGATCAGTGCCTGCAGAGTCACGTGATCAGGGCCTGCTGAGCTGCGTGATTCCTGCCGGCTCATCTGCATGACAATTGCCAGCTGAGCTGCGTGATTCCTGTCGGCTCATCTGCTTGACAATTGCCAGCTGAGCTGCGTGATTCCTGCCTGGTCACGTGCTTGATTATTGCCAGTTGAGCAGCATGATTCGTCACTGCTGAGCTCCATGCTTATTGCCTGCTGATTGCGTGGTTCGTGTCTGCTCAGCTCTTTGAGTATTGCCTCCTGAGGTCCCTGTTCGGTCGCCACCTGCCGGGGACCAGCCCCAACTGATCCAGGGTATTCGAAGGAGAGATGGCCTAGGCGACTATTTATATGCTAATCAGAGATGTCAAGAATAATAGTATGAGGAGAGCTCAGTAGGAAAATTCGGTGGAGAAAAGAGACTGAGTAGCTTGGTTTACGCGGAAGACCAATCAAACTTCAAGACAAGAAGTTTGCACCACTTACGTAGGCCGCAGGCGCCCTCTCGAATAGCGAAAGGTGCCTCACCCTAGACACCTTCTCGAGTGGGTCTTAGCAGCCCAGGCATAATTAGTAAGCGTGGTGGGTTCCGCGCTCCAGATGGAGACTCAGCTGGAAGTTAAAGGGAAGAATGACAAGGAACTTTATGAATTGGAGCTGTAAGTTAACTCTTTGACAGAGAGAGCGAGATGGTGGTGGGGGACAGCCCCCAGTGAAATCAGAGGTGAGAGCACAAAGCAATACAGTAGGCAGACTCCGGTTTTTTGGGGGAGATGCTCGAGAATATCCGGGTGGACTCCTGAGGCTCGATCCCGCATTTGCGTATGCCGAGCCTCCTTCCTCATGACCTTTGTCCAGAGTGGAATGCCTCCCCGGCTCCCGGCACATGATCAGTGCATGCTCAGTCACGATATCAGTGCCTGCTCAGCCACGTGATCACTGACGGCACAGTCACGTGATCAGCGCCTCTCAGTCACGTGATCACCGTATGATAAACACGTGATCAGTGAACGACCAGCCACGTGATCACTGCATGCGCGGTCAGGTGGTCAGTTCCTGATCAGCCACCTGATCAGTGCGTGCACAGTCCCCTGATCAGCGCCTGTCAGTCACTGATCACTGCCTGATAAACACGTGATCAGTGCCCGAACAGCCACGTCATCAGTGCATGCGCAGTCACGTGATCAGTGCATGATAGCCACGTGATCAGTGCGTGCACAGTCCCATGATCAGCGCCTGTCAGTCACTGATCATTGCCTGATAAACACGTGATCAGTGCATGATGAGCCATGTGATCAGTGCCCGATCAGCCACGTCATCAGTGCATGCGCAGTCACGTCATCAGTGCATGATAGCCACGTGATCAGTGCATGCTCAGTCACGTGATCTGGACTTGATCAGCCACGTGATCAGTGCCTGCAGAGTCACGTGATCAGGGCCTGCTGAGCTGCGTGATTCCTGCCGGCTCATCTGCATGACAATTGCTGAGCTGCTGAGCTGCGTGATTCCTGGCTCATCTGCATGACAATTGCCAGCTGAGCTGCGTGATTCCTGTGCTCATCTGCTTGACAATTGAGCTGCGTGATTCCTGCCTGGTCACGTGCTTGATTATTGCCAGTTGAGCAGCATGATTCGTCACTGCTGAGCTCCATGCTTATTGCCTGCTGATTGCGTGGTTCGTGTCTGCTCAGCTCTTTGAGTATTGCCTCCTGAGGTCCCTGTTCGGTCGCCACCTGCCGGGGACCAGCCCCAACTGATCCAGGGTATTCGAAGGAGAGATGGCCTAGGCGACTATTTATATGCTAATCAGAGATGTCAAGAATAATAGTATGAGGAGAGCTCAGTAGGAAAATTCGGTGGAGAAAAGAGACTGAGTAGCTTGGTTTACGCGGAAGACCAATCAAACTTCAAGACAAGAAGTTTGCACCACTTACGTAGGCCGCAGGCGCCCTCTCGAATAGCGAAAGGTGCCTCACCCTAGACACCTTCTCGAGTGGGTCTTAGCAGCCCAGGCATAATTAGTAAGCGTGGTGGGTTCCGCGCTCCAGATGGAGACTCAGCTGGAAGTTAAAGGGAAGAATGACAAGGAACTTTATGAATTGGAGCTGTAAGTTAACTCTTTGACAGAGAGAGCGAGATGGTGGTGGGGGACAGCCCCCAGTGAAATCAGAGGTGAGAGCACAAAGCAATACAGTAGGCAGACTCCGGTTTTTTTGGGGGAGATGCTCGAGAATATCCGGGTGGACTCCTGAGGCTCGATCCCGCATTTGCGTATGCCGAGCCTCCTTCCTCATGACCTTTGTCCAGAGTGGAATGCCTCCCCGGCTCCCGGCACATGATCAGTGCATGCTCAGTCACGATATCAGTGCCTGCTCAGCCACGTGATCACTGACGGCACAGTCACGTGATCAGCGCCTCTCAGTCACGTGATCACCGTATGATAAACACGTGATCAGTGAACGACCAGCCACGTGATCACTGCATGCGCGGTCAGGTGGTCAGTTCCTGATCAGCCACCTGATCAGTGCGTGCACAGTCCCCTGATCAGCGCCTGTCAGTCACTGATCACTGCCTGATAAACACGTGATCAGTGCCCGAACAGCCACGTCATCAGTGCATGCGCAGTCACGTGATCAGTGCATGATAGCCACGTGATCAGTGCGTGCACAGTCCCATGATCAGCGCCTGTCAGTCACTGATCATTGCCTGATAAACACGTGATCAGTGCATGATGAGCCATGTGATCAGTGCCCGATCAGCCACGTCATCAGTGCATGCGCAGTCACGTCATCAGTGCATGATAGCCACGTGATCAGTGCATGCTCAGTCACGTGATCTGGACTTGATCAGCCACGTGATCAGTGCCTGCAGAGTCACGTGATCAGGGCCTGCTGAGCTGCGTGATTCCTGCCGGCTCATCTGCATGACAATTGCCAGCTGAGCTGCGTGATTCCTGTCGGCTCATCTGCTTGACAATTGCCAGCTGAGCTGCGTGATTCCTGCCTGGTCACGTGCTTGATTATTGCCAGTTGAGCAGCATGATTCGTCACTGCTGAGCTCCATGCTTATTGCCTGCTGATTGCGTGGTTCGTGTCTGCTCAGCTCTTTGAGTATTGCCTCCTGAGGTCCCTGTTCGGTCGCCACCTGCCGGGGACCAGCCCCAACTGATCCAGGGTATTCGAAGGAGAGATGGCCTAGGCGACTATTTATATGCTAATCAGAGATGTCAAGAATAATAGTATGAGGAGAGCTCAGTAGGAAAATTCGGTGGAGAAAAGAGACTGAGTAGCTTGGTTTACGCGGAAGACCAATCAAACTTCAAGACAAGAAGTTTGCACCACTTACGTAGGCCGCAGGCGCCCTCTCGAATAGCGAAAGGTGCCTCACCCTAGACACCTTCTCGAGTGGGTCTTAGCAGCCCAGGCATAATTAGTAAGCGTGGTGGGTTCCGCGCTCCAGATGGAGACTCAGCTGGAAGTTAAAGGGAAGAATGACAAGGAACTTTATGAATTGGAGCTGTAAGTTAACTCTTTGACAGAGAGAGCGAGATGGTGGTGGGGGACAGCCCCCAGTGAAATCAGAGGTGAGAGCACAAAGCAATACAGTAGGCAGACTCCGGTTTTTTTGGGGGGAGATGCTCGAGAATATCCGGGTGGACTCCTGAGGCTCGATCCCGCATTTGCGTATGCCGAGCCTCCTTCCTCATGACCTTTGTCCAGAGTGGAATGCCTCCCCGGCTCCCGGCACATGATCAGTGCATGCTCAGTCACGATATCAGTGCCTGCTCAGCCACGTGATCACTGACGGCACAGTCACGTGATCAGCGCCTCTCAGTCACGTGATCACCGTATGATAAACACGTGATCAGTGAACGACCAGCCACGTGATCACTGCATGCGCGGTCAGGTGGTCAGTTCCTGATCAGCCACCTGATCAGTGCGTGCACAGTCCCCTGATCAGCGCCTGTCAGTCACTGATCACTGCCTGATAAACACGTGATCAGTGCCCGAACAGCCACGTCATCAGTGCATGCGCAGTCACGTGATCAGTGCATGATAGCCACGTGATCAGTGCGTGCACAGTCCCATGATCAGCGCCTGTCAGTCACTGATCATTGCCTGATAAACACGTGATCAGTGCATGATGAGCCATGTGATCAGTGCCCGATCAGCCACGTCATCAGTGCATGCGCAGTCACGTCATCAGTGCATGATAGCCACGTGATCAGTGCATGCTCAGTCACGTGATCTGGACTTGATCAGCCACGTGATCAGTGCCTGCAGAGTCACGTGATCAGGGCCTGCTGAGCTGCGTGATTCCTGCCGGCTCATCTGCATGACAATTGCCAGCTGAGCTGCGTGATTCCTGTCGGCTCATCTGCTTGACAATTGCCAGCTGAGCTGCGTGATTCCTGCCTGGTCACGTGCTTGATTATTGCCAGTTGAGCAGCATGATTCGTCACTGCTGAGCTCCATGCTTATTGCCTGCTGATTGCGTGGTTCGTGTCTGCTCAGCTCTTTGAGTATTGCCTCCTGAGGTCCCTGTTCGGTCGCCACCTGCCGGGGACCAGCCCCAACTGATCCAGGGTATTCGAAGGAGAGATGGCCTAGGCGACTATTTATATGCTAATCAGAGATGTCAAGAATAATAGTATGAGGAGAGCTCAGTAGGAAAATTCGGTGGAGAAAAGAGACTGAGTAGCTTGGTTTACGCGGAAGACCAATCAAACTTCAAGACAAGAAGTTTGCACCACTTACGTAGGCCGCAGGCGCCCTCTCGAATAGCGAAAGGTGCCTCACCCTAGACACCTTCTCGAGTGGGTCTTAGCAGCCCAGGCATAATTAGTAAGCGTGGTGGGTTCCGCGCTCCAGATGGAGACTCAGCTGGAAGTTAAAGGGAAGAATGACAAGGAACTTTATGAATTGGAGCTGTAAGTTAACTCTTTGACAGAGAGAGCGAGATGGTGGTGGGGGACAGCCCCCAGTGAAATCAGAGGTGAGAGCACAAAGCAATACAGTAGGCAGACTCCGGTTTTTTTGGGGGAGATGCTCGAGAATATCCGGGTGGACTCCTGAGGCTCGATCCCGCATTTGCGTATGCCGAGCCTCCTTCCTCATGACCTTTGTCCAGAGTGGAATGCCTCCCCGGCTCCCGGCACATGATCAGTGCATGCTCAGTCACGATATCAGTGCCTGCTCAGCCACGTGATCACTGACGGCACAGTCACGTGATCAGCGCCTCTCAGTCACGTGATCACCGTATGATAAACACGTGATCAGTGAACGACCAGCCACGTGATCACTGCATGCGCGGTCAGGTGGTCAGTTCCTGATCAGCCACCTGATCAGTGCGTGCACAGTCCCCTGATCAGCGCCTGTCAGTCACTGATCACTGCCTGATAAACACGTGATCAGTGCCCGAACAGCCACGTCATCAGTGCATGCGCAGTCACGTGATCAGTGCATGATAGCCACGTGATCAGTGCGTGCACAGTCCCATGATCAGCGCCTGTCAGTCACTGATCATTGCCTGATAAACACGTGATCAGTGCATGATGAGCCATGTGATCAGTGCCCGATCAGCCACGTCATCAGTGCATGCGCAGTCACGTCATCAGTGCATGATAGCCACGTGATCAGTGCATGCTCAGTCACGTGATCTGGACTTGATCAGCCACGTGATCAGTGCCTGCAGAGTCACGTGATCAGGGCCTGCTGAGCTGCGTGATTCCTGCCGGCTCATCTGCATGACAATTGCCAGCTGAGCTGCGTGATTCCTGTCGGCTCATCTGCTTGACAATTGCCAGCTGAGCTGCGTGATTCCTGCCTGGTCACGTGCTTGATTATTGCCAGTTGAGCAGCATGATTCGTCACTGCTGAGCTCCATGCTTATTGCCTGCTGATTGCGTGGTTCGTGTCTGCTCAGCTCTTTGAGTATTGCCTCCTGAGGTCCCTGTTCGGTCGCCACCTGCCGGGGACCAGCCCCAACTGATCCAGGGTATTCGAAGGAGAGATGGCCTAGGCGACTATTTATATGCTAATCAGAGATGTCAAGAATAATAGTATGAGGAGAGCTCAGTAGGAAAATTCGGTGGAGAAAAGAGACTGAGTAGCTTGGTTTACGCGGAAGACCAATCAAACTTCAAGACAAGAAGTTTGCACCACTTACGTAGGCCGCAGGCGCCCTCTCGAATAGCGAAAGGTGCCTCACCCTAGACACCTTCTCGAGTGGGTCTTAGCAGCCCAGGCATAATTAGTAAGCGTGGTGGGTTCCGCGCTCCAGATGGAGACTCAGCTGGAAGTTAAAGGGAAGAATGACAAGGAACTTTATGAATTGGAGCTGTAAGTTAACTCTTTGACAGAGAGAGCGAGATGGTGGTGGGGGACAGCCCCCAGTGAAATCAGAGGTGAGAGCACAAAGCAATACAGTAGGCAGACTCCGGTTTTTTTGGGGGAGATGCTCGAGAATATCCGGGTGGACTCCTGAGGCTCGATCCCGCATTTGCGTATGCCGAGCCTCCTTCCTCATGACCTTTGTCCAGAGTGGAATGCCTCCCCGGCTCCCGGCACATGATCAGTGCATGCTCAGTCACGATATCAGTGCCTGCTCAGCCACGTGATCACTGACGGCACAGTCACGTGATCAGCGCCTCTCAGTCACGTGATCACCGTATGATAAACACGTGATCAGTGAACGACCAGCCACGTGATCACTGCATGCGCGGTCAGGTGGTCAGTTCCTGATCAGCCACCTGATCAGTGCGTGCACAGTCCCCTGATCAGCGCCTGTCAGTCACTGATCACTGCCTGATAAACACGTGATCAGTGCCCGAACAGCCACGTCATCAGTGCATGCGCAGTCACGTGATCAGTGCATGATAGCCACGTGATCAGTGCGTGCACAGTCCCATGATCAGCGCCTGTCAGTCACTGATCATTGCCTGATAAACACGTGATCAGTGCATGATGAGCCATGTGATCAGTGCCCGATCAGCCACGTCATCAGTGCATGCGCAGTCACGTCATCAGTGCATGATAGCCACGTGATCAGTGCATGCTCAGTCACGTGATCTGGACTTGATCAGCCACGTGATCAGTGCCTGCAGAGTCACGTGATCAGGGCCTGCTGAGCTGCGTGATTCCTGCCGGCTCATCTGCATGACAATTGCCAGCTGAGCTGCGTGATTCTGCTGTCTGGCTCATCTGCTTGACAATTGCCAGCTGAGCTGCGTGATTCCTGCCTGGTCACGTGCTTGATTATTGCCAGTTGAGCAGCATGATTCGTCACTGCTGAGCTCCATGCTTATTGCCTGCTGATTGCGTGGTTCGTGTCTGCTCAGCTCTTTGAGTATTGCCTCCTGAGGTCCCTGTTCGGTCGCCACCTGCCGGGGACCAGCCCCAACTGATCCAGGGTATTCGAAGGAGAGATGGCCTAGGCGACTATTTATATGCTAATCAGAGATGTCAAGAATAATAGTATGAGGAGAGCTCAGTAGGAAAATTCGGTGGAGAAAAGAGACTGAGTAGCTTGGTTTACGCGGAAGACCAATCAAACTTCAAGACAAGAAGTTTGCACCACTTACGTAGGCCGCAGGCGCCCTCTCGAATAGCGAAAGGTGCCTCACCCTAGACACCTTCTCGAGTGGGTCTTAGCAGCCCAGGCATAATTAGTAAGCGTGGTGGGTTCCGCGCTCCAGATGGAGACTCAGCTGGAAGTTAAAGGGAAGAATGACAAGGAACTTTATGAATTGGAGCTGTAAGTTAACTCTTTGACAGAGAGAGCGAGATGGTGGTGGGGGACAGCCCCCAGTGAAATCAGAGGTGAGAGCACAAAGCAATACAGTAGGCAGACTCCGGTTTTTTTGGGGGAGATGCTCGAGAATATCCGGGTGGACTCCTGAGGCTCGATCCCGCATTTGCGTATGCCGAGCCTCCTTCCTCATGACCTTTGTCCAGAGTGGAATGCCTCCCCGGCTCCCGGCACATGATCAGTGCATGCTCAGTCACGATATCAGTGCCTGCTCAGCCACGTGATCACTGACGGCACAGTCACGTGATCAGCGCCTCTCAGTCACGTGATCACCGTATGATAAACACGTGATCAGTGAACGACCAGCCACGTGATCACTGCATGGTCAGGTGGTCAGTTCCTGATCAGCCACCTGATCAGTGCGTGCACAGTCCCCTGATCAGCGCCTGTCAGTCACTGATCACTGCCTGATAAACACGTGATCAGTGCCCGAACAGCCACGTCATCAGTGCATGCGCAGTCACGTGATCAGTGCATGATAGCCACGTGATCAGTGCGTGCACAGTCCCATGATCAGCGCCTGTCAGTCACTGATCATTGCCTGATAAACACGTGATCAGTGCATGATGAGCCATGTGATCAGTGCCCGATCAGCCACGTCATCAGTGCATGCGCAGTCACGTCATCAGTGCATGATAGCCACGTGATCAGTGCATGCTCAGTCACGTGATCTGGACTTGATCAGCCACGTGATCAGTGCCTGCAGAGTCACGTGATCAGGGCCTGCTGAGCTGCGTGATTCCTGCCGGCTCATCTGCATGACAATTGCCAGCTGAGCTGCGTGATTCCTTCGGCTCATCTGCTTGACAATTGCCAGCTGAGCTGCGTGATTCCTGCCTGGTCACGTGCTTGATTATTGCCAGTTGAGCAGCATGATTCGTCACTGCTGAGCTCCATGCTTATTGCCTGCTGATTGCGTGGTTCGTGTCTGCTCAGCTCTTTGAGTATTGCCTCCTGAGGTCCCTGTTCGGTCGCCACCTGCCGGGGACCAGCCCCAACTGATCCAGGGTATTCGAAGGAGAGATGGCCTAGGCGACTATTTATATGCTAATCAGAGATGTCAAGAATAATAGTATGAGGAGAGCTCAGTAGGAAAATTCGGTGGAGAAAAGAGACTGAGTAGCTTGGTTTACGCGGAAGACCAATCAAACTTCAAGACAAGAAGTTTGCACCACTTACGTAGGCCGCAGGCGCCCTCTCGAATAGCGAAAGGTGCCTCACCCTAGACACCTTCTCGAGTGGGTCTTAGCAGCCCAGGCATAATTAAAGTGGTGGGTTCCGCGCTCCAGATGGAGACTCAGCTGGAAGTTAAAGGGAAGAATGACAAGGAACTTTATGAATTGGAGCTGTAAGTTAACTCTTTGACAGAGAGAGCGAGATGGTGGTGGGGGACAGCCCCCAGTGAAATCAGAGGTGAGAGCACAAAGCAATACAGTAGGCAGACCTGGGGGGGAGATGCTCGAGAATATCCGGGTGGACTCCTGAGGCTCGATCCCGCATTTGCGTATGCCGAGCCTCCTTCCTCACATCTTGTCACACATATCAGTGCTGCTCAGCCACGTGATCACTGACGGCACAGTCACGTGATCAGCGCTCAGTCCGTGATCACCGTATGATAAACACGTGATCAGTGAACGACCAGCCACGTGATCACTGCATGCGCGGTCAGGTGGTCAGTTCCTGATCAGCCACCTGATCAGTGCGCGCACAGTCCCCTGATCAGCGCCGTCAGTCACTGATCACTGCCTGATAAACACGTGATCAGTGCCCGAACAGCCACGTCATCAGTGCATGCGCAGTCACGTGATCAGTGCATGATAGCCACGTGATCAGTGCGTGCACAGTCCCATGATCAGCGCCTGTCAGTCACTGATCATTGCCTGATAAACACGTGATCAGTGCATGATGAGCCATGTGATCAGTGCCCGATCAGCCACGTCATCAGTGCATGCGCAGTCACGTCATCAGTGCATGATAGCCACGTGATCAGTGCATGCTCAGTCACGTGATCTGGACTTGATCAGCCACGTGATCAGTGCCTGCAGCATCACGTGATCAGGGCCTGCTGAGCTGCGTGATTCTGCCGGCTCATCTGCATGACAATTGCCAGCTGAGCTGCGTGATTCCTGTCGGCTCATCTGCTTGACAATTGCCAGCTGAGCTGCGTGATTTCATCTGCTCGCGTGATCTGCCGCTCATCTGCTTGATTGCCGAGCTGCGTGATTCCTGCCTGGTCACGTGCTTGATTATTGCCAGTTGAGCAGCATGATTCGTCACTGCTGAGCTCCATGCTTATTGCCTGCTGATTGCGTGGTTCGTGTCTGCTCAGCTCTTTGAGTATTGCCTCCTGAGGTCCCTGTTCGGTCGCCACCTGCCGGGGACCAGCCCCAACTGATCCAGGGTATTCGAAGGAGAGATGGCCTAGGCGACTATTTATATGCTAATCAGAGATGTCAAGAATAATAGTATGAGGAGAGCTCAGTAGGAAAATTCGGTGGAGAAAAGAGACTGAGTAGCTTGGTTTACGCGGAAGACCAATCAAACTTCAAGACAAGAAGTTTGCACCACTTACGTAGGCCGCAGGCGCTCTCGAATAGCGAAAGGTGCCTCACCCTAGACACCTTCTCGAGTGGGTCTTAGCAGCGTGTGGGTTCCCGCGCTCCAGATGGAGACTCAGCTGGAAGTTAAAGGGAAGAATGACAAGGAACTTTATGAATTGGAGCTGTAAGTTAACTCTTTGACAGAGAGAGCGAGATGGTGGTGGGGGACAGCCCCCAGTGAAATCAGAGGTGAGAGCACAAAGCAATACAGTAGGCAGACTCCGGTTTTTTTGGGGAGATGCTCGAGAATATCCGGGTGGACTCCTGAGGCTCGATCCCGCATTTGCGTATGCCGAGCCTCCTTCCTCATGACCTTTGTCCAGAGTGGAATGCCTCCCCGGCTCCCGGCACATGATCAGTGCATGCTCAGTCACGATATCAGTGCCTGCTCAGCCACGTGATCACTGACGGCACAGTCACGTGATCAGCGCCAGTCAGTCACGTGATCACCGTATGATAAACACGTGATCAGTGAACGACCAGCCACGTGATCACTGCATGCGCGGTCAGGTGGTCAGTTCCTGATCAGCCACCTGATCAGTGCGTGCACAGTCCCCTGATCAGCGCCTGTCAGTCACTGATCACTGCCTGATAAACACGTGATCAGTGCCCGAACAGCCACGCATCAGTGCATGCGCAGTCACGTGATCAGTGCATGATAGCCACGTGATCAGTGCGTGCACAGTCCCATGATCAGCGCTGTCAGTCACTGATCATTGCCTGATAAACACGTGATCAGTGCATGATGAGCTATGTGATCAGTGCCCTATCAGCCACGCCATCAGTGCATGCGCAGTCACGCTATCAGCATGATAGCCACGTGATCAGTGCATGCTCAGTCACGTGATTTGGACTTGATCAGCCACGTGATCAGTGCCTGCAGAGTCACGTGATCAGGCCTGCTGAGCTGCGTGATTCCTGCCGGCTCATCTGCATGACAATTGCCAGCTGAGCTGCGTGATTCGTCATCA